>NW_028297098.1:21797716-22097716 GCF_055798465.1 Pogonomyrmex barbatus
TATCAAATTTTTATATTAATATATTAATGTCTAAATTTTCAATAATTTATTTTTAAAATATATTTGCTCGCGCGGCGCTTATGTGACGAACGTTATTTTTTCAGTGCAAATATATTGCACATTATTCTTAAAATTTAGAAGGCTGACATCTATATTTTTGAGTTTTAATAGTTAACTAGTTAATTTTAGTAATAGTAGTACATTTCTTTGGTTTTGCTATAGTCTACATTTTTTCCTGACAACTTTCAGTACATTTATTTTTTTCTTAATATTGTTCTTTTTCTATACACACGAATAAAAATATATACACTATATCTCTTTCGTCGATCTTTCAGTTTGTGAAAATAAATTTAAAAAAATAAATAACTGCATGTTTACGGAAAAATATAAAAAATTGAATTTATATCATATTATTTTTAAATTATTCTTATTTTTGACAATGTATCTAAATTATTTCAATTTTTTAATTTCTTGTAATTTCTTGAAATGAAATTATAAAAAATATATTTTTTAATCGATTTTTTTCCCTTTAATATGACACTGGAAACAAACGATTTTTTTAAATCTTGCAATCGATTACGAGAATAGCAAATCTTTCTTTGTCAATACACGAATGTCGTTTGATCAATATGCAAGTTTCGAAGAACAATAGTTCAGAAGTGTAAGACACAGGATTCTCTACAGTCAGGACAAAAGTCCTCTCTAGGGGAATGTCACACTATTGGGTTCTGTGCTTCCGACTTTCGAAATTCGATTTATTTTCACCGGAGAGCTAGATACGTGACTGACATCGGAAGGTTCGTGAAACCTGAGAAGACTAAGTTAGCGGATTACTTTTTAACTTTGCTTTTGTATAGCGCTTCTCTAGTGAAGCTTAACTTCCAGTCTCGAAAGCTTTTTGTTGGCTTAGCTTACTTACTACAAAATTTTTTATTGTATTCGTCTAAATTTTGGATTTTTCTGTAAAATTGAAAAGATGCTTTAAATATACCTTTAAATATGGAATAGAAATAGTGGAAAGAATAAATTAAATAAAGCGAGACATATGATTTAATGTGTTTTAAAAATTAAAGATTAAAAACTTTTTCTGAATTATGCCCGGTTCCACCAACATAGATTAATTTTAATCTCGGTTCAACTTACTCTTTATCTTTTTCTAAGAAAAAATTTCTAGTTCTAAGAATTAGAACCGAGATTAAAGTAAATCTATGTTAGTGGAATTAAGCATTAAAAAGTTTTTCGTCGTGAATAAATTCTGGAAATTTTACTTTACAATTTTTACTGGATTTTATTTTCGCTTTTTTTTTCAGAAATAGATGTTTACATAAGCCAGAAAGCATAAAATAGAAATTTAAAGAAATTAAGAAAATATAGTGTCAGACTACTTCAAATTCTTATCAAAAGTAATTCATTTATATATTACATTTAAAACAAATTGTTCATATTTCTTTTCTTTGCCCTCTTTGCATCATAATTATGATAAAATAACATTTTAACATTGTTGAACTTTAATAAAATTTTTGATGAAGATTTTCTCCCGTGATAAGTTCTCCCTTTGTTTCTATTCTATAAACACGTTTACATATATTTATATAAACGCATTCTTTTTTCATCTAGAAATATTCAATTTTTTAATCATCAAGACATTTAATGTTTAAAAATAAGAATCTGTAGTGAAGAATAATTTCCCGATTTCTGAAAAGAAAATCTTTTAAATTTCTCAAATGTATTATTCTAATCAAATTTAGGTTTATAATTTGCATTCTTTTTTTATATTTTTGATTACTACATTGTTTCTTTTACGACAAAACTTACAAGATTCAAGATCGATGATGATATACTTAATACTAATTTTTTATATCACGATAAAAGGAAACTTCTGTTTCTGCTCTTAATCTATCAATTTATACATATAATCTAAGAACATTAATCTAAGAACTGATTTTGCTATATGTGTGTGTGTGTGTGTGTGTGTGTGTGTGTGTGTGTGTGTGTGTGTGTGTGTGTGTGTGTGTGTGCGCGCGTGTGTGCGTGTGTGTGTGCGTATGTGTGCGTGCGTGCGTGTGTGTGTGCGTATGTGTGCGTGCGTGCGTGTGTGTGTGTGTGTGTGTGTGTGTGTGTGTGTGTGTGTGCGTGCGTGCGTGCGTGCGTGCGTGCGTGCGTGCGTGCGTGCGTGCGTGCGTGCGTGCGTGCGTGCGTGCGTGCGTGCGTGCGTGCGTGTGTGTGTGTGTGTGTGTGTGTGTGTGTGTGTGTGTGTGTGTGTGTGTGTGCGTGCGTGTGTGTGTGCGTGTGTGTGTGTGTATTTTTGATAATGAGAAAACTCATGTTTGGAGATGACTAGGAGCACTACGAGAGATTAGCGACTGTTTAAAGTATTTAAAACAGTTGCGCTAGGACTTGTAGTAATCATTTTTCTTTTTCTTTAACGTCCGACTAGATTATTTCAAAGCAAGACGGAACTTTCAAGGAATCACTTGAAAGGTCATCGTTGCAAGAGACGTGGCTTTCTGAGCTCTTTCGTGGCAGGAAATGCGAGAACTGTTATCCTTAACGATCGTTTTCCTTTATATCGAAGTCGTGCCGTCCCGTGGGATTACAGTATCCAGACGTAAGGATTGATCCAAGCCGCTTCCCAAGGGTACAATAATATCGATTGTCCACTGCAGCGCTGAATCATCTTATTTTAGCCTCTCCAGATAGAGCCGTTCTGGACATTTCCTTGAAACTACTAAGATAGCTACGAGAATTATATGTGAAAAGCATTAATATTGGTTGTTCGCTGCGTTATTCGCTGGTCTTTTTCGCAGTCTTTCTTGCGATTTGTGGATTGTCTTCATATTCGGCTAAAATTTCTAATAAGATTCTTGATCGAGTAAAGGTAAAAAATAAATCCATATTGGTCTATTATGGCATAAACTGATCAACCTATTGCTCATTCTATCTCTTCCGAATGTATTCTTGCTTCAATTTCAACTATGTCTAACGATATCTTAAATAATACAGAAAAGTGTCATGTAATAATATTTATTACTCTTTACATCGGAGTGGTCCATTTTGATGTCCTCCATATTAAAATGATGCTGTCAACTGGATCATCAAATCATCAAATCAAATAAATGGAAAAACACGACTAATAATTATGTATCATAAGTTACAATATAGAGCCATTATTCTTCTTCTTGCCTCATCAATTCTGATTGACCTCAATTGAGATACACAATTGACGTCTGACAAGATGACAGATATAAAACTGACATTTGTTGTTCATTAGCATTGGAATTGCCATTTCACCTTCTTTTTCAACCTGCCAATCAATAGAATATCTTGACTAATACACTCAGCACAGACTTCTAACTGCATAATTAGCGCGAAGAACAGTATAGTCGCTGCTCATTATAGCGTGGAATCGCCATTCTCTCTCCTATTCTTCCAGCTATTGCGACCGTTCGACATTCTCGACATTAGACTGGAACTTCTTGCTGGATTCTTGCCTGGGTAATAGACGCAGGAACCGGGACTGGCAGGTCTGCCGCTCTTTAGACTCTGCCTGATGCCGTTGGACATGTGTACGTTGTTGTTCGAACTGATGGTGTTGGCGCGATTTAAGTGGCCATGCCTGATCGAATTTCTTAATTCGATGTTCGTCGTGTTGGTGACGATCGATTCGTCGTACGTCTGGAACTCCGGACTGTCCCGGCCGGGCACGAACAGTCTGGACGAGCAAAAGAGCTTAAGAAATATTCTCTTGAACTTCCGACCGAAGATCACGTAGATGATGAAGTTGATGCTGCTGTTGATGGTCACCAATAGATTGCCGATCTGCACCATCCATTGCGGCGGATCCGCGATGAAGGTCTCGTGCGCGTTCGAGATCATCGGCAGGATGTTGCAGATCAGGAACACGACCACCACGCACAGCAACATCGTCGCCAGACCGATCTCGCGACGCTGGTGACGTGACAGCTGTTGCAAGTCTCTATTCGCCTTTCTGACCTAAAAACGACATACACCTAAAGATATATTATGATATATAAAAACGAATTTTTCTGTTAAAAGAAGAAATCTTTTATTTCTCTTATATAATATTTTGTGTTTTCACACCATATGGATTGATATTAATAAATCTTTATTTATAAAATAAACAATTAAATTAATTAATAATTAATAATTGTATTTTACCATTCCGTTGAGAAATCTAATATTTTATTACGCGATGTAATATTTTTTTACTGTTGCTACGAAAAGGCCATCCTTTTGCATCTATATTTTGCTATAAAAATAAATATTTTATCGTCTTTGATATGAAAAACTAAAGTCCACGAAAGAAATATGTATTTAATAAGCGTCAATGGCGCTTCTTTTAACGAGGATTACGGAAGTAAGTTTACTCATCTCGTGAGACTAATAATATGGAATTACTGTATTATAAGTTTCGCAAAACATTCTGGGCAGGATTTCTGACGTTAAATTCCCGAATGTCGTTCGATGGTATAATTCACGGTGACAAGTAATGCTAACTCCAAAAGTGGGGTCATGCTAACTCCAAACACTGTGAAAAAAAAGAAGATCGATTATCGCCTTTGAAAGAACGTGACTAATTACAGGACCGACGAACAGTTAATGAGCGAGTTCGTGTTTTGTTGGGATACTATGAAATAGGCAACGCAATTTCCCTCGTGAACAAAGAAAAACTTTAGAAAAATGAGATGAAGAAAAACATGACAACTCTTTAGTGGGTTTAATTAAATGGGTTAAATTAAGTTTACGTATATCAAATTAAACGTATTAATATTTCTTAAATTTAAAGAAAAAAATTGAAAGACAGTAATAAATAAAAAAATATATAATAAATTTATTTATCATCTATATATACAAATTTATTTAATTTGTATGTGTATATATATATATATATATATATATATATATATATTAAATAAAATTATAATTTTGTAAATTAATTATTATAATCTTTTGAAAGATTTCCCAGAATTTAAAAAATTTCTAAAAAGTATATTTGCAACTTTTAGATTTCAATTTATTACAAAATTTGACCAGTATAATTTCTCAGATCTATTAAATTCTTGTGTAAATACACTTTTTGGACAAAAGTTGAAAGGGATAAAAAAGTTGGCGAAAAGTTTGCCACATTGAGATTATAGTTCTAATGGGTCCCTCGCGACGCAATGTAAAAAATGGCAATGGCACCCCAGACATATTGTAGCCGCTGTTGTAGCGAATCACATATTATTTCGGTGCAAAGTTATGTGAAACACATTGTGTTCGCACTGGTCCCTGGTGTGACGTACCTTTAACCGTGTCTGACCCCCTTTTTTTTTTTAGATTTACAATTGTTCTTCAAAGACAAATATCTCGCGACGAAGTTTGCGAGAAATCGGATATTTTGTCTTTTAGATTTAGTCATGAAAGATTACTGTAACATTTTCAAAACGATATTTGTGGCGATATTTCAGAGACATATGTTTATACATTTGTTAAATCCTAGTTGATGTATCATAGTTATATAGTATAAAACTTTGATATTGAATATCAATAAGTTAAAAGATATTTTAAAACATCTACGTACATTATAAAATATTACAGGACATAATTAAAAATTTAAAAGTTAAAATATTATTACAATATTTATATATTGGAATATTCAATTTCCCTTTGCATTAAATTTTAATGATAGATTTTCATTAATTCAAAATTAATTCAGATTTCTTAATAAGAGATTGCTTTTGAAATATTAATGAATTAGAAATTAACGATTAACGATTAACGATATCTAATGTATTGCACGACGTGCAAGAGAAGAGAAGCTAATTTACTGACAATTAAATTCTAAGATCTGATATATTCTTAGATATTCTTATGTTGCGGCGTGAAATATTACTTTGTCTAGAAAGGAAGCTTACTATTTATCTAACTTCGACATAAGAATCTGGTTTGGATTCCTTCTTATAAAAACTGTCAATATACTCGCGTTGTATCTTCCGCTATCGGCGGAATGCCGCTCTATGCTGGGGAAAGGATCTTTGTGCGATAATATTTTCTCTGCGGAAAACAGGGGCGAGGGCGTTAAAGAGGGACGTTCGATTCGCGCGTGTAAAATTCAGAACTTTCGAGTTTTGCGTCCGTCGCATATATTTCACATTTGGACATTCCACCTTGTACCTTTGTATCGTTCCTCCGCGCTTGTTCCGCGGCTTCCAAATTCGCCCACTCGCCGTACTTGAGAGTGCAGCAAGAAAGCGCTGAATAGATGCCAGACGGGCACCACGATATTTTACTACAGGCCAAACGGGGCGGAACGTAAAAAGAAGAACGCCTGGGATCTCGGTATACGAGAATGAATTAATCTCGGGATTTCGGTTGCGGAGCTTCGGGATTGCGGTAGCTTCCCGAAAGACCGGGGTGTAACGATCGAGATGAGGGTGAATCTCATCCGGAAATAATTACGAAGCAAATCAAGGAGAATTGCTGATAATAAAAACATGACAATTACAGCTATTTCGGGAAGGACACAGGTCAATTGACGCGGCACGAGCAGATGTATAATTCATAATGATGTATGATTTATGAAATAATGGAACGTGCAATTTATATAGAATAGGTCTCAATATCCCAATCATTTTCACGTATTTCTAATATGTCAAATATAAGTTTAAACTAATTAAGCGGAAAGCTGTGTATGAAAGCGTAATAATTACATTAGAAATAATTTGCCTAAACTGATAAAATGATTGACGTAACAGTAGATAGATGGAAATAATTTTGCATCATATTATCTAAATTACATATTCATTGCAATATATTCCAATTTTCATTAAGAAATCGAATTAAATAAGCACGTTAGAAAGACTGAAAAAGAAGGAATACAAAAAAAAAGAAAAACAAGAAAATACAAGAACAACCAAAAATTTCAAGTATTTTAAATTAATCCTCAGATATTAAAGATCGGACCTTTGCAACTTCACACCACAAATTCTTTTTTTTATCTCGGTTTGGCTTTTTTGCATTTTTTTTTTAATTTTGCGGTTTCCATACCACGAGAAAGCGAATTATGTGCTTGCCTGCTAAAATAATTACTACGGCGAAGTGACGGTGTTAATTATCGTGTTAAGACTTTGTGTCGCTCTAGCGAATTATTATGCGCGTTGCGTGTCGTTAAATTGCTCCGGATTACCATATTCGGTTCATTCAGTACAAGCTCTACACGTAGAATATTATAAATTGTTAGGAAAAAAAAAATTATTACCCATTAAAGTATATAGGCACATATCAACAATACAATGCAATATGTCAAGCTTCAAAGAACAGAGAAGGCAATTGCTCGGCGAACTCAATCTTAGGAGAATAATGATAATTTTTATTTTATTGAATTTATATATATATATATATATAAATTTGAAATTAATTGTTATATCACGAACGTGCCGTTATTTTTAACGGACTTATATAACTCAGCAGTTCAAAACTATTTTAATAAATCGATAATAATATAATTTGAAGTATAAGCAGATATATTTCGAAAAAAAAATATGTAATGCGAATCACATCTTCTTGCAAATGTTGGGTCATGTAAATATATATGGGTCAAATATCCTTAGTTGGCACGAACATAAGCGTTTTCATCCCGTTGTTCGTCAACGGGCTGTTGAGTCACGTCCGTCCACCCTCTCACTCATGAAACAGACGGGTTACCTTGACCCTAAAGAAAATTTTTCAAAATATTGTTTAAAGAATATAAAGAACGCAATCATAATAATAAATTTTATTTTTTCAGGAAATTATTAAACTAAATTATTAAACTGAACCAAATTTTTGAAATATACAAACAAATAAAAGTGCTAATATTTTTTTATTCATTTATTGAAACTATCATTTTTATCAAATTTTTTTTATCGACGAAGGCGAAAGTATTTCCTCTTTACTCTATTCGCGTGTTTTGTACTCGCTTTAGTTGCGATTTCTCGTCAGAACGAATAACGTCAAGAAACCACAACTCGAGGAAGTAAGAATTCCAAGATTGTGTGCCTTCTTCTTCATTTGTCGCATGAGCATTCTCGTTGAAATCGCACTTTCATTCGCATTAAGTCCGTGAAAGTTGCCCCGCAGAATATGTCACTGAAAATCGTGTCCTGATCCTGGAATTAAGGACGAAGTTTGCAGACGCTAAAGTTTCGCGATAAGAGAAAGCTGAGGGAAATAGTTGTCCTTCGACGCTTTGTAATTTCAGATCTTTAAAAGTCGTACGGATCCAATTCAATCCTGCAGCTTTTAGATTTTATCGCAAAGATAATACGTGCCTCGATTTTGCAAATGCATATTACGGAAAAGAATATATCTTACCGTATAGAAGAATATATCTTACCGTATAGAAATAGTTTGAAATTGCAAAGATAGCCTTTAATCTACGTCAAATTTTTTAATTATGTCAGTTTTTACTTTTCGCTTTTATTGCCGATTAAAAAAAGAAGCAAAATATATTAAAACACACAAAATTATCATTCTGTTTTGATATCGAGATTACGATTCCAACTTCTCTGGCTGGTTTTATAATCCTGCTTATTATTATACTATAAAGTTAGAGAGAAGAAGTTGTTTCGCAATATTTAACATACGTTAACTTTTAGCTGTAAATGTTTCACGTATTTCGCCCGGAGTACAAGGAGGAGAAGAAAGAGAATAATATTGCTTGTGTCTGCAGCTGCAGTCATGCGGTCCGCCGAAGTGGCACATGTGAAAGCAGTCGTCCATGAATTTCATTGCCCTCATACGTGCTCGTGAATTCTAAGCGTGTGCTCGTGTATCAAAGAGACTTATACACTTTGAGTAACTTTATTGGTTTCGTCGCTTCGATATGCGTATCGTATTATGCGTATTTTATATATCATATAACCGGCCTGTTACGCGAAACTTATTGCACCATCGGCCCGTCGGCTACCCACCCTCTCTCGTTTTTATCATGACTTATTGCGAATTCTAAAAAGAAGTTTTAATAAAACGGAGTGGTAACTTCGGAAAATGTTAGTTCTATCGGGAAAACTCGCTACTGCTGACAAGCTGTTCGATATCTCGCGGTTTAATCCGGTTCTGCCTCGTGTTTTGTTTTGGGTTGTCAACGCTTGCCATGTTTTTCGCCAGCCCGGTTTGAAATTTGACGATCACAGACATTTTTCACACGTTAAAATAATAATAGTTCCTTCTATTTTGTTTTCTTATCATTTTTTATTATAATTATCTGTCAATCATTCATCGATTCTGTTTAATTTATATCCGGAATAAATTGGATTAAAAATAAAATTCGTTCACGTGTATAATAAATTGTTATTTTTATTACGTACATTATTTTTCATAAAGCTTCATTAAGTAATAAAGTATTATTATTTTAGCGAAATAATAATTCGGATTTATGACGATGTTGGGTTTTACTCACGTTACTCACCCGTCGATAAATGGCCGTATTAAAAATCACCAGCATGATGAATGGGATCATGTAGTATACGAAGAAGTACATCCAATGAATATACAGGGTAACATAATATTCGTTGCTTCTCAGTTCGGTTGGATAAACACAGTACACCGTAATATTATACTTCCAATGCTTCTCGTTGTACACCTCGATTTCCCAAAATCTAAAGACATTCTAAGATTAACTTCACTAGTAAAAAGCATAATAATTTTAACTTGCCTAATCAACTGACTACAAATTCCCTTCTTTTTTTCCATCATTTTTTTTGTCCAACTCTTTTCACAATGAATATTTTTATATTATATTATTTTAAACGAGAAAGAAAACCTCAACATTTTATTGCAATTATTTTACAATCAAAGCTTAAAACAAAGAGTTTAAAATTAAAAAGTTGAAAACAATTATTTTCTTATATATACCAATTTTACATTTTCTGGACGAGTATGTATAGAGAATGAACAACATTGTACCGATTACTTACTTGGGTAGATTGTAAATAAAGGCGAAGATCACTATGACCAGCACAGCCACTTGAGCCCGACCATAAGTGCAAAAGGATCTGGCTTTCAATGGATGGCAGACCGCGATGTACCTCTCTAAAGTCACCGTTAACGTCAGGTATACCGTCACAAATTGCGCAATGCAGGCCAGGGGATATAGATACCTGATGATCTTCGGATAAACAATAAATTTATAGTCGAATAATGCGCCTGTATACGTGTAGATTACTGGCAATCCGTAGATTAACACCTGTAAATAATTTGCATATATGTATAATAAACGAATGAAAACTTTTGCCGGCTTCAAGCTTCCTTTCGCTCATTCATGTTTGGCTTTTATAATTTTTAATTGACAAATAAATAAAGTATAAATTAATAAAATAGATTTGCTTTTATAATTAAACTCGATATAAATCTTTGTATTCGTGTTTATCAAAAATATTCCGTTTTAATTATATTTTACTTTTTGCAAATATTATTTGCAGAAAATTTTTTGTCAAAAATAGACAATCTTTCTATTATTTCTATTATAAGACGCAATTATTTGCATGCGGATATGTGTCATCTTTACGTTTGCGACATTTGAATATACAAATAGTTAATCAGCTGGTAAGAAGGAGCGCGAGATCGGAGGGGTTTGCTTTAAATAATTAATTAATAACAGAGTCGATTTGTATAAGGTTTGTGCAGCTACAAGGTGAAATCTTATACGAGCGTTTCGCTCTATCTCTTTTAAAACGGAAGATCCTGTTTATCATGACTGCGTCTGTTAGTCTTGACTTTATCTATGAAAACGCGAAACCGCGTAAGACGCCGCAACTTATTTACATAAGCTCGTCGTGTGATCTATATTGTTCTACGACATCCTGATGGGCCATGTATTTTCAGTGACATTACTTTTTCTTCCTGTCATGAATCTATATTGACAGGGACATTGCTACAAGAATCATCAAATATATAATAAAATTGTACTACATAAAAAAGATAAATTTAATCCTTAATATTAGTTTTTTATCATATGATATATATTTTTAATATTATAAATAATTATAATTTTCAATAAGGGAATTATCTTCGAGGAATGATTTACAGTTATATTATAAAATATTTTTAAAATAAATTTTTTTCATGTGTGACATTTACACCTTCTATAAAATAAACTATAAAATTTTTTTTCGAAATTGTGTGTGGTATCTCATATAGCTTTTTTAAATAATGTATGTAGTAATTGTAATTAAACATAATCACAATTTATTCAGTTCACTTTTTTATTATATTTTTATTATATTTAATTATTTTATTTTTATTATATTTAGTTATTTTATTATACACTGATACTATATGTATTTTTTTACGGAGGAATTTTAAGATTTAAATAAAATTAAATTTAATGATGCAAATTACAAAATTTAGACGGAGTATTTCTACAGTGTTCTTTGCAACGAATTTTCTTTTCCACATTAATTTGCAGACACGTAATTCGTATACAGTCACATATGTATATCAGAGGTAAAAATGCGAGAGCAGAGATAAAGATAAATTATATGTTTAGAGAAATAGCTGAAATTATACGAGATAAACTGGAATGCGCTACTGGGCTGTATTAAAGAGAATTTATTTTAATGAAAAGCTCGTCGTATTAATGAAAGGCTACATCGTAAATTTACGAGTATGAAACAGGGGATTAAAAATGAAATTAAAAGAGAGAGGTCTGATTTCTGTAACAAAGTATTAGCCTATGATACGTTTCATTGAAAATTGAATTTCGATATTTAACATTCGTTATCGTACGTCAAACTTTATTAATCTTTTCAGACTCTTAACTACTTTGGTTAGTATGGCGAGGATTAATTGTCAGCTATAATGAAGGCTAGAATTTTATATTTTATAATTTTACTCTTTCCTTAGTGAAAGATATTGGTACGATGGATGTTTCGAAATAATTTAATGGAAAATTATTATTTGTATAAGATAAATTAAATTTATGAGTTTACGTTTTTCCACAATAAACTGTAATAACAAATCAATTTATCAGAATATAAACAATAATTAAAAAATATAAGAAATATGAGATACGTTGTATATTTTAAATTGCCTCTCTATATAAAATTGACGTTCAGAGATTTAACATAGTGATTACATTTTCCGGCTTAATTCTCTATTTATTTTAAGTTTACAAGAGTTTACGATGGCGTACTTTTGTTAAATTTAAAATTTTTATTATATATAACACTAAATATATAATACTAAAATATTAAATATTCATAAAATAATCCTTGAAATAAAATATGATTAAATTAAGATGCGTCTACAATTAAATAAAAGATAAAATTTTGCAATAGAGCCGTACAGCTTAACGCTGAAAAGTCCTTCCATTCATCATTCTGAAACTATCAGTGGGTTAACTATAAAATATTTAATAAACGATATTATTCTGCATTTTGTCATCGCATGTCGTGTTTGCGTCGCGCTTGCGATAATTCTCTCGCAGCATCCGGGAAAACATCTCGTATATTCAATAAAAAAGGATTAATCTGAAATTCGTGCTTTGTCTGAAAAGTTGGCTCCTATCACTTTCAACATGAGCGACCTCGATTGTTTTGAGAGCTATTGTTAATAAGAGATAACGGTAACAAGGCGAAGGCGATAAGCCCTTCGAAATACAGCCCCATGACTCGGGAACGATACGTTGGATGCACTTTTTTTTTTTGAAAAATTTTATCTGATACGCATGATTGATTGGCAGTGGCCAGACGCGACGACGGTAAACGCTGGGTCATCCGATGGCAATTACGAGGCGTTCCACGATCCTATCGAGAATCGTTTCTGGTCGTGTGTGCCAATTAAACATTGATTTTCCGTACGGCGAGTTGCGATTCATCAAACGTCGCAATTATTTGCGGACCCTGGGGAGAAAAGCGTTTGAGCAAGTGCGTCTTTAAGTTTCATGAAAATAAGATTTTTTTTTTTTAGAATACACAGAATGTGAATAGAAAGATATTTGCATACATATTACATTTTAGTTGAATTTAATAAATAAATCACACGGGTACACATGAAATATTCATCATATCATTGACTCTGTAATATATATATATATATTATATTACTTGTTCCAATATTGCATGTGAAACGTATTTACATTTAATCTATGGTTTTTTTTTTAAAGAACACAAATGATTCTTTTTAAATATTATTAATAAAAATATTTATTAGATTGATATTAATATCCGATTAAATGATATAAATTAATTGAGTTTAAAATCTACTATTTTATTAAAGAATAAAATATTCTTTAAAAGATGTTAAAGCTAATATTAATTTCGGTACAATAAAAATTTTTTTTCATATTATTTCTTTATAATAAGGGTGAAAAGTGGCTCGCTTACTCAAGTGGCTGTTAACTTTGATTGTTTCTTTTACGGTAAACGCTATATTCCGCGGCATTTCACAAACATGCACAATAATTTTACCATATAAAATTTAACTCTGCATTAAAGCGAATTCATAAAAATGTTTACGAAGTTAAATGAAGTATCAAGCATGTTTTCCATTACGTAATTTCCAATTTCTTTAAACTGTGCCAAGAAATAAAACGTTGCATAAGCAAATCACAATTTTCCGCACATTCATTAACCATTCATTAGTTCTTTAAAGATTATACTTTATTTATTCTCAGCTTTTCAAATCGCGCTTTTGCGCAGTTCGTGTTTTGAGTGTACTTCTTTTTTTCTCTAAAATTTAAATATATCTATTTTTCTTTTCGCGTAAAAAATACAAAATGTAAATGTTAAAAGAAACTTACTGCAATGATGATGAGCACTGTGTCACATCTGGCAAGTCCAATCAGCAGATAATTAATGGACGATTTCATTTGCGGGCGCGATAGGATGATCATCGATATCGCATTTCCGAAAATCCCGAAGAGGCCAATCAGGTTGACAAATATACCATAAATAATGAAGTCGGGCAGGCCATTGGTATTGGTCTGCTGACCGCATTCGAGCAGTCCGCTGTTGCTGCTGCTGCTGAAGTTCTGCAAGCTGAATCTACCAGCATCGTAATAATCGGAAACGACCATTGCCGTCGTCTCCGTCGAACTTATTCCCATCGTTCAGCCTCACAATTTTCTACTTTCTTCCCCGATTTTGCGACTGGCGCTCGTCTCTTTACGTTACCATTCTCGCGAGCTCCTCCCTTTCTTCTTTTATTTATCTTCAACTCTGCTCGAAGAGCACTCCGCGTTCTTCAAGTTTGTCAACTGCAAATTATTCATATAATTTTTTACTTAATTGGTCTTTTTCATTATCGCTTTGTTGTAACGTACAATTAATTGATAATAACGATAAATAATAGATCAACTACAATATGCAATTATATATCAATTTATTATATATCAATGAATTGAAAGTTATCAATAAAAAAAATATACAGTTGAAAAAATTAAAAGTATTCCTGACTTGTTAAATATTTTTATTTTAAAAAAAACATGGGTATAACTTAAAATTATGTTAACATAGATTATTCATTTTGTACAGAGTACGTGACTTTTTCGAGATTCAATTCTTTCTTCGTGTATATAAAAATTTCATGATTTTTGTGCATTTTTAACATTCTTCTTCGATTTAATTTTTATCAAAGTTTGTATATTAGAAATACTTCATATATGATAAAAGAAAAAATTTGTATATTCGAGAGATTCTAAAAACTTGCAATCACTAACCTTCTCCGTGGAAAGCTTTGAGACATTTTATCGCAGAAAAAAATAAACTAGCTTTTACCTTTGTTATCAGATATCAACTCGTCGTGCTGTCTTTCAAAGTCGGAAAATCTTGAAGCGCAGTATCATAACGTCGATCTCTCACCATCCCGATTTATCTTGCTCTATACATTATCTTCGATCATGTTTCGTGAGAGAAATTTGGATCGATCTTATCGTTTCTGTAGATAGTTCTGCGTAGATGCTTTTACGATGTATCGCTGTTTTAAGACGAACCGCGAGTTGTTTTGCCATCCGAATTTTTTGTCTCAGGAATTTGAGCGACCGTCTGCAAACTGAAAAGCAGAAAATATAGTCTGTTACATTTTTCCAAAACACTGCATTATCTATACGTTTTTCTGGATAAAAGAAATTAAACATTTTTTAGTCTATAATAATAAAGAAATATATAACATATAATATAAATAATATAATAAATTATATAAAAATATCTAAATATCCATAAGCAACAAAATGTGCAGCGTAAGTAATGGTAAGACTTGTAGATTTTTAATATTTCATTTTATATTAAAGAACTTTCAATTATTTGCTTCATACATTTGTTTCGAGCATTTTCAGTCTTTATTACAATTTTAAGGGTTCATTTCAAATTACCAATTCATCGAGCCCATATCGTCGACTGTATACACGACCATTAGAGGCATTCGTTACGACGTTTGTCCGAGCCTGAATTTGTTGACAAGATTCCCTCTACCTTGCCTGTCGACAGTACGAATTATAAGAAGTCGCGATAGGTCGTCAGAATAAAGAATTTCTCGCTTTCAGTATGTATTGGAAATCTCGATCGAGTGAGTTCGTCAATTCAAGGGAGACTTTGTACAGTGAAATACTAACGAATGATAATTGGATTCATCTCTCAATCGGCCTATTCTCGACTAATTTCTCATCGGGAAAATTTCTCTGGCTACTTCTTGGTGTCACTTAGGTCACGCGCATACGATCGGTATGAGAACATTTATTTAAGAAACGAAAGTGTAGTTTATCATCTGATATTGTACTGTAGCACGATATTATAAATTCGCCATTATCTCATTTTAGACGACGACTTTCGGGCTTATTTCCGGACCGGAAAGTAAATGTGAGTATTCAGCGCTAAATAGACATTAATTAAATCTCTTCGCCGTTGGCGATATACATGCAATTATGAAAAGTAACGATTTTCTATCTTGTACTTGAATATTAAATTACTCTTGAATTATATCTTAGTGAATATTTAGATTATGACAAATATTATATTCATACGAATACTCGAATTACCTAACGGATCGGAAATAAAAGGTAACGTCATCCACCAACGGACTGTTCAAACAATTGTCATGCAAATAAAGAGTAATTTTACTAAGCCCGATGATCGTAACGCGGTCACACAGCGCGAGTTAGTGACGTAATCGAAGGCTCTTTTTCGCCACTTATCCCGCATTAATTCGTTACATTGTGCACCTCGTAATCTCGGGGTTGGGTTAGGCTGGGATCGTCGGGGGCGAGAAGATCTCGCTTTCTGCGACGACCGTGACGGATTCGATAAGGGCGCGATTACGTGGTTCGTCACGCGTGCATTTCGCTTCCGTGCATATTGCAGGCAACACATACACGCATAAAGGTGCATCTTGCATGCGATACCGATTGCGTTGTGTCGGCACGGCTGATCGCACCGGCGACGTTCACGTCCGTTTCGAAGGGAATTCTATGACACTGCGTGTGCTGACGACGCGGCTGTATGTATCGGCAATTGCGGTATACGTACCCGGTTTCCGCATCACCGATCTTGCGGTCACGGTTTTCCGCGTTTCCGATCATCTCCGTTTCAATTTGCGACAATATCTCGTACCGTTTGCCTTGCGGGCTAATAAAAGTGACCGTGGCCTTCACCATTCCTAGCGTTTACAAATACGAAAGGTTATATATATAAATAATTTATAGTTTAACGCAATAGTTTATATAACTGTTAAACATCAAATCAGTTTATCAATTGCAATCTTGTCTTTTGTTTGTTACAGTTTCCAATATTACATTTACCTTCTTTATTTTCTATAATTATGCCAACACGAATCATTATTGTAATAATTAATTACAACTTTGATTACAAAAATAATCAAAATTATAATTATTATTGCGATTAGATGAGAGGATAATTTCTGTATCCTCTGGGAAATGTTTATTGATATGAAACATTGATATCAGCATAAGGTTGATTAATTCCACGTAATTGTTATTCAAAGAAAGAAAATAAAGAAGGTAAATGTAATATTGGAAGCTGTTATATAAACTATTTATATATATATAAAATTAAATATACAAATGTACTATTAATATCGTATATGTAGTGCAAGCTAAAAATATATATTTTTAGCACGTATTTGTATTGTTGAGCCATCACGAGTGCGTGACAGTATGATAAAATTTTTTGGTTTTTTTCTTTTAAATTTAATAGAAAGTTTCTAAAATTTTTTATGCGGCTAAGGTATATTCCCAAGAAAAATCGATCTTTCCTTTTCGATAAATATATAAAAATCTGACATGCGCCTACAGTCCGCGCGTACTATAAATCCTCATAAATATCTTTTGACATTTGGAGCAAATTGGGGTCGTCGAGATTAATTCTGCAGATATCACCTATACACAGTATCGTACTCGCCTCTTCGATGTTCTACTCACGCCGACTCCCTGATTCGCTATGGGGGTCTAAATAAATCCCCAACTGTAAATTACCCCGCGTTGCGCTCTTCACCCGTCAATTAAAGACAAAAACCAATTTGCTCCGGCTGATCTGATTCCACCCGCCGGGTGGTCGACAAAATACTCGTCGATCAATTTATTTTTAAACTTTCCACCTTCCCTCCGCCTCGTGGAGACGTCATCGAACGCGAGAAAGTTTTGCGAATCGCGGTGTTTTTCACATCGAGGAATCGGAGGAATACCCTCTCTAAGTTTTTCGATCTTGGCAAGTGTCGATGTCTAGGAACGTCGAGATGCTGGCCACCTCTTTGATTACATTGCGTAATAGCGATATTTGTGCGCGTCCGAACAGAAACGCACGCGATTCGCGCTTCACATGAAACATCGTGCCGAGATCCGCGCATGCCAGAATAAATTCGCGGTAATTCGAGTGCTCGTCTCATCGCATGTACAATTAGCGAATCTGAATTATAACGTACATACTGATTTGTTTGAAAAAAAAAAATCGATTTAATAATTATATTTATACCAAATAAAAATACCATTAATACGAAATATCATTGTTGCTGCATATATTTTTTATATTAGAAAAAATTGAATATTATTTATATTTATATTTGTTAATTAATTTATGTACATTACATATTTCACGTGCATACGTGAAGAAAAAATGATAGCTGACATGTGTTCAGGAGACTATCTTGAATTCCGAATTTTAGCTCTTTAGACTGACGCTATCTATTTTTCATATAAAACATGCCATGTCGTCCTTTCTCCTCATTTTAAGGCATCGGCACGAGCCGAGAGCAAAAAATACAATACTTCTTCGCATCGTATAAGGGATATATTCAGAAAGGTTCTTCCATTGTGCGAGTCCTCTCAAATAACTTCTTGGTCCCATTTTTACATTCGAATTTTTTTATTCTGTTTTTCTTGAGCTGTATTGCGTTGTCGACGAAAATGACATTTTGCCTTTTTTGTGAAGCCAAACTCGTCTTTCGGACAAACGTCTTTCATAGTATGCTATTGAAGCGATGATTTATATATATTTATATATGTAGTTTACAAATTCATATGATATTTCTGGATAAGAAAACTTTTAGATTATATCTTCTTTTTCTCTTTCTATATAAACCGCAGAATATGGTTTTCTTCAAATTTTTCATTTTTTATGTACTTTCGTGTCTCAAGTATTTTTCGAACGTTAAAGTACTCTTTTTGCAGTTTTGCTCCTATTACACCAAAATGAAATTATCCGATCAAGAATAAAGTTGCATTGTGAAATGGAAGTCAATTGCACAGGCGGTAATAAGGTTTTCTTCCGGTACGAAACTTATCTCTAAAAAGGGCAATAAAATTTATACTATGGAGAAAGAAACTATTAATTTTATTACGCAAAGAAGTTCTTATATCGCCAAGGAGTAATTCCGTTAACTAATTTCTTTATATTGTCAGTTCTAAAAATATTATCATCGCAATTTCATTACAAACATGTTAAAATAATAGATTTTAAAATAGTTTACCTGAAGAGGACAATGGATAAAGCTGTGAGAAAAATTAAGATACAAGGGAGCGCATCTTGAATGCATTCATTTCCGGAGCTGATTTACGAGAAACACGGGTTTAAACGGGTTGAAATGCATCCGACTACAATTTGCGGTTCGCAAGAGATGCATTTTTGTTACGAATTCGGCACAGATTAATTCGAAGTTTTGTTATTACGGCGGCATATCTTTTCCGCCTCGTTAAGCGCGATTTCTACGTTCGCGGGTAGCGATTGCGATTTTTCGGACGAGAAAACATGTCTCGACAAACAATGGTCGACGATATATCCTATCCTTTATTTTATCCTGCGATGTAATGGACTGCTCTCGTTACCATCCTTTTTATTTCCAGCCAAAACTATAGATCCTCTCGAAGCGCAATACGCTAAACATTGTGCATAAGAGCAGCTATTAATTTAAACAAATTTTATTAGAGACTTAAAATCAACGTCGTAATTAAAATCGACTTTGAACAAAGCTTGTTTTATTTTTTGATTAATTTTAGTCATTTTCATTTATACATTCAAGTTTGACCGCTCTCGTGTTAGTGAGGAATAATGAAAGCCGAACGGATTGTTTTCGACTAAAATTCTGCTTCGTCAGATGTCGATAAATCTTTTTTCACACGTTTATTTTGGGGCACTGTGTGCGTGTGCGTGTGCGTGTGCGTGTGCGTGTGCGTGTGCGTGTGCGTGTGCGTGTGCGTGTGCGTGTGCGTGTGCGTGTGCGTGGCGTGTGCGTGTGCGTGTGCGTGTGCGTGGCGTGTGCGTGTGCGTGTGCGTGTGCGTGGCGTGTGCGTGTGCGTGTGCGTGTGCGGTGTGTGTGTGTGCGTGTGCGTGTGCGGTGTGCGGTGTGTGTGTGTGTGTGTGTGTGTGTGTGTGTGTGTGTGTGTGTGTGTGTGTGTGTGTGTGTGTGTGTGTGTGTGTGGTGTGTGTGTGTGTGTGTGTGTGTGTGTGTGTGTGTGTGTGTGTGTGTGTGTGTGTATACACACACGGCATAGTTCAACTGCAGAGGCTCGAAGAATAGTATTTATATCGATGTGCGATAGTCTATTAATATATAGAATACTCGAAAATCACGGTAGTAACACGTATACTAATGACAGTAACCAGAAACTAAAAAATGGGTTGTCTCACTGTCATTAATAGCTCCTGAACTGAAAGTTATAAATCTTCATGTGAGATTTTCTCTTCGTCATAGGAAGTGGATTGTTCACAATTTATTATCGCCGAATATATTTTACAGTTATTTGGTTTTCAATGTAAAAGAATAAAAAGGTATATTTCAATTTTTCGAAGATAAACGTCTATTGAATATTTCCGAAATGAATCATCCCCCTTTCAAGATGAAATAAAATTTATTTTTAGGAAACTATAAAAAAATATTTAAAACTTTTAATTAAAATTAATTTAGAGATACTCAATTCGATCTGAAAAATTAACCACGTGATTCAGTTTTAGAGATATAAAATTTTGTATGCGATATGCTCGCCAGTTAAGTGTTAAGCCGACGGAATGCCACAGACTCGTTAAAGATTGGCACGTACATTTGTCGCTTTTGAAACTTTTATTTACCAAGTAGGTCGCGCCGGTGTTACGCTCAGTTTCGTTGCCCCCACAAAGTGGAGCGGTCAGGAAATGAGATGGGATTAGTGTCAGTTGTAGGTAATAACGCCGAAGCGTGAACGCAGCAGCTGGTACCGGCAGCTCGTTTCCACTGCGGACATTACGGAAGAAAGCGCAAGGCTCCGCTCGGAATCCTATTCTGCTTTGCGTATTTGCATAATTACGTGACTCTGAACCTGCACTGAAACGGCATCAATCTTGCTGTCGAGACTGCGATCGTCCCTGGAATGGAACCGTATTTCTCCGCCTCGTTATTCGGAAGGAACAGAGAGAGAGAGAGAGAGAGAGAGAGAGAGAGAGAGAGAGAGAGAGAGAGAGAGAGAGAGAGAGAGAGAGAGATCTCCCCCTGAAGAATAGTACTTCTGAACAATAGACTTGGATGTAGCAAAAAAGCAGAAGTACCTTTCATTACTTTTAAGTAACAAATAAAACAAATGTTTTCTTCATATGATGCTCTTATCTCGCGATGGAAAATGATGTAGAAAGGAGTTTTCGCAGTGCGAAAAATAGGATCAACGCATCCATACGGATATATTCTGACCATTTACACAGACGGATCGTTAATCCTCGATTAATCGCGCGAGAAGCAACTGAGTCGGACGCTAATTATACTTGATATAATTAGATAAATATACTTGATACTAAATATACTTGATATAATTGATTGACCGAGCAATCTTTTTCCGGGGACGTTTTAAATTCCCTTCTTTTATTCTCACTGCTTCGTTTATCCTCTAACGTAATTATCTTTTGAAAGACTGCTTTAAACAAACGTCGCAGATCTCCGCAGAGATTTTTACATTTGTATTCTTACTTACATGTGTACATTTCTTTGTCATTTTCACCATTTTTAATCCGATAAGGGATGATGGATGAATGTTCTTTTGACGAAGTACATTTCTCCCGATATCAAGTTGTTGATGCGTAAAATCATTCCGTCGTTTGTTATAACTGCAAGCCAGACATCTCGATCGTGGCCGTATAAACAGCGGAATTATTTTCGGTATTTACGATGTCGTCGTGATCCTGTATGCTGCCATCGCGCCTCGTCATTCTTACGCATGACCTATTTTAATGACGGTGATTTGAATGATCATCATTCCAAAAGATTCCTCGCGTCGTTACCTTTCCGGGCGCACTTTTTTCGGCACACGTCTTTCCAAAAGACTTATTCCTCCAGCTGAAAATCATTATCAGCTTTTAAAATTATGATGAATTTAATTGATGTAAAATATCTTTTTGTAAAATATCTTTTTTCATCATTCGATTGAGGCAGAAAAAATCAGAAAAATATCTATAACTGAGAGGCAAGACAGCCTTCAGTGATATTAAAATGCGTTCAGAACGAAGCGCAGACGAATTGGAATTTCCAGTCGCCAGACATTTTCGTCATCTCGACGAGCGTCTGGTGTTTGTTTTAATAAGTGTTAAACGCTTTTGTACGGACAAATGTGTCAACGTACCCTCGTAAATTCGCGCAAAATTCTCGCAGAAATTATCGCGACTATACGTTCCATCAAATCGATCATCACCGCTTTTATAAAGGCCATTTGTTATAAAATTGACGAGCCAAGCACAAGAGGAATGGAGATCTAAAATAGTAACAATCCTGAGGGCTGCTTTTATTAATACTGTTCTGATCACCCTATTCATACTGATTCATACCATGTTCATACCTATTCATACTCCAATTAAATCCTGAATTCATTAGAAACTTTATATATACCGTCACGTAGATGGATAGTTTGGTAAAATTCATTTTCAGAGTTCCTAGCTTTACTTTCTCAAATTTTAGAAATTTTAGAAATTTTAGAAATTTCCCATGGCCAAACTAATGCGTCGCAAATTACACTATAAATTACGTGGAATTATAAGTTAATTTGTAACTGTAATTATACAACAGCTTATATAAAGGAAAATTTATGTGTAAATATATATCTCTGTCATCAAAAATTGTTACTTGAGAATGTAAATATAATTTTTATTAATAATTATAACAATATTGAAACTTTGAATGTAATATGACGCTATTTTTTCAAAAAACAAATAGAAAATATTCAATGCACAAAGAAAAGCGTATGAAACTTTTTTAGTAATATTATTATCATCCTGCAATTGAAAATTCCTTTCACACGAAGACTACTTTATATTGGCAACGTGCGCGTTTCCTCTTTGAGATCGATATTTTCCAACTATTGAACTAAAATATTGGCGCCAACTATTGAAAGCATTCATTCAGCCGTAACCGCGGCTCGATAATTTAATATTATTATGGTCCTGAGGTGAGAACAATATTTGAACAATCTTCATAGCTTACAGTAACTTGCCGTCCCATTTTGATCGAACAGAAAAATGAATGTACATACAGGAAAATTCCATTTTTTTTAAATTCAGACTTTGATTTAGATTGAAGTTTCAAATGCAGGTTCAAACTATGACTGCTTCGCAATCTTTTTGTTGAATATCTTTTACTTGATAATTTTTCAAGAAAAATTAGAGTTTTTTTGAACGTCAAATTTATGATCTTAATATTTTTAAAGGTTACAATATCAAGGAATTGAGTAATTTTTATAAATATTGAAACAAAATTTAAAATAATTTTCTTTAAAAATTGGTATTTTTCTACCCTAGCCTTTATACAAAATTCCAGCTAATGTCCACAAATAATAAATGATCCATTTGATGTTGCAGCGCAAAAACTTTAAAAACTTAAAAAAGTTTCTTTCCGAAGCAATCATATTTAATTTTTCTGAAAAAAAAGTTAGGAAATATCTATTAAGTGTATTTTTTAATTTTTTTTTAAATTAATTACAGGCTTAAGTAATAAAAGCACGAATTATTTAACCATTAATTTAATTTTTAATTAAAAAACAAATAATGTCATAATAATACGTTTGGATACTGTGCAGATAGGGATGAAAAGACGAATGAGGACGAATTCGTTCTAAGCATTAAGCGGAAAGGGCCTATCGTCGACTCGGTAAAATGGTCAGCTGTCGCTTTCGTTACTGCCAAACCCTCTAAAAATAGCCTCTCTCTCCGTCGCGGACTTCTGAGTCAACTATAGGAACTCCTCTGCTAATTTTAATCGCCGAACACTGTCCGTTTTCTGCTATTCGGCGAGAATCTCATGGGCTCTGCGAGACCGCGCGTAGCCTTTGACAATTTCGCGAAACGCGAATGGACATTCTTTCAAACGTTTTTCGTAATTCACATTGCGCCACTTCTTCGTTGAGGGAAACAACGTACATTCGGTCGTGACAAATTAAATCTAAATTAAGCAAGCTGAGTTTAAGAAATAAAAGGAAAAAAAACAATTTATTATTTTGTGTGTTCTTGTATTATAATTAACTTGAAACACTGAGGAAAGTTTCATCCAGTACCTTGACTGGCATTCCAATTCAAGAGAATTTTAAGAACATTACGAATAACAACGGTGAAAACATCGCTACGTATAGGCGTACAAGAATTCTTTTACTTTTCGGAAGAGAAACTTTAATTCAGACGAATAAATTTCAATTTTAAATTTAAATAAGTTTTCCTCTATATACTTGATTATCAGGACATGCTCGGAGTAAATCATACAAGAAATGAAGAAACAAAATCGATCTTAGTTGTAAACTTTTGTCGAAAAAAGAAACAGAAATAAAATTCTAAAAGAATCGATTCTTTTTAGTTTGACACAAGAATCGACCAATGAGAAAAGAAGAAACTGCAAATGTAGATATTAAGTATGGATAAGAGAAATTAAATTATAGTCTAATATTTTGTTTTTTTCTTTCTTCTTTCCTTCCGAGCATACAATTGCCTCGTGCGAAATTAATGTGTGAAGAGATTAAGGCTCTTTTTTTTATTTTAACAGCTTTTCCATCCCGTTAGTAGCGCGAAGCATTTGCGAAGTGCTTACCCGTGATGTAAACTCTTTTTAAGTAGATGTGGTCCGTGAGGTACGAGGCGTGTGTTTACCGAGAAAATCAAGTGTCTTGGCGAAAGGAAATTATTTCTTAATAATAAATCGTAAGATATAGATCATATCAGAGTAAACACGAAGAACAACTCGCAATTCCCATAACAAAAGTGAAAGTCCATTCCATTTCCTATTCTTTGCAATTTAGAATATATATCTTTTTATTTTAATAAGGAAGTATGTAAAAATATAAAGTACAATATATATATATATATATATATATAATAAAATTAAATATAAATAATAAACCCAAAATAAATATGCGCTTTATAGTTCTTTTCATCTTGGATGTTAAAGGAAAAAATTCTTTTGTATTATTTTGGTAAAGCAAAGAGAAATTCATTATCGTGGACATGCAATAATTGGAGAGAAAGTGTGTTTGTTCCAAGCGATTGCATCTTGATGACAAGCGACAATTTTTTTTCTCACAGATTTTCCTTCGTTCTGTTTTCTCTAAATAAGAGGCTACTTGCGTTAGATAGCTATCTCCACCCCATACCACTCTTGAGAGATAATGGGATTATAGCACGAGAGAGTTACCAGCCATATAAACAACTCTAGAACCGTCCGCGTGACGTCAATCAGCAAAACGACCTCCGTTTATTCCGTAATGTGCCGGATCAGAATGGCGAATTTAGATAGCTCGATGATAGAAGGTTTCTGCAACAATAATTTAACTTATCTTTTATCAACTTGACACAATTAATTTGAATTAAACTAACTCGAATAATTAAGCACAGAACTAAGTAATTAAAGCCATCGAAAATTCGAGCTGAATAAATACAAAAAAAAAATTAGAATTAAGTTAAATAAAACTTTTGCAATTTAAAACCAATACTTGAAACTTTCATAAAGTTTTGAATTATTGTTGGGAGATTGTTGAGTGCTCACGTCATAAAAATTTTATAAAGCGAAACGGATGCGATAGATCTGGAATGAATTGGAGTCAGAACACTTTTTCCGCTGCACTTGCGTCATTTCTGTCAACAATTCTTATTCATTTTTATTCATATAAATTAGTTCTTTTATTATAAAAATTTATAACATTGAATGCAATTGAGAAATTCTTATCAATATTCTTAATGTCGATTATTTCAATATTTCTATTTTTAAAACATAATGTGATTATTGAAATGCAGTTTTAATTTTATCCTGAATATCAAACTCCAAAGATTCAATCATCACACATTATCATATTGAAATATGATAATGTGTAACATTTATTTTTGCATATTCAATTTACATTAACAATCAACCTTGTATTTCTATTTCAAATTATATTTTACTTTTATCGGTCATCCGCGTTTTTAAAATTTATTTTTCTATCCTTTACATTGCTCTCTAAAATTTTGTTTTTCTTTCATAGAAGTGAAATATTTCAATTCATTATTTCATAACGTCCAATTTTCCTCATGTCTTTTCTCTTTTCAGTCCGTCACTGCTTCTTATATTTTCTGATTATCTGATTTTTCATGTTAATCTCACCTTTGTTTTTAAATTTTATAATTTTCTAGTTACATTTCATACACACGGGCTTAAAGTAATAAATAAAATATGTACAAAATGTTAAATACAATAATAAAGTAAATAATAAATTGTTTTCAAAAACCAAACTTTAACATAACAATTAACTGATTGCTGTAACTAGTGTTTAGATGCTTGCTTATGTGAAATTCAACGACTATGTTTTGACTGATTATGTATCTAATCCTTTGCCGTTCACAGTTGGCAAACTTTCCTTTTGTATTGTTTAGCTTACTATATGATATTATCATCATATTCGTATTTATTTAGTGACATCGTTTCAAGTCTTGTAACAGTTAGCGCGCTTCGTCACTTGCAATATATTTTCTGTTATGACTTGACAAATCTTATTAATGAAGCTTGTAATATGCATGCAATGAAGTTATTATTATTACTCTAGCATGCCTTTCTCATTTCGTCAGTGAATTCGCAATATAATTCGTGACAAGGAATATGAAATAGAAATCGATTTGTGAAACCAATCTGCTATTAATGCAGACATCATTCGGAGGATTTGAATTATAATGTGCTCTCGATATTCACTGAATTAGCGATTAATGCTTCTCGCAAATGCAAACCATCGCGAAGAATTTCGTTTGCATAACTCAATCAACACGAACGTGAAAATGACATATTTGTTTATTTAAAAGATGACAGATATTTTGATATTTTTTTCACGTTCTTTAATTTCGCCGAAATATCACGAGAGTTAGATTTCTTACTTGGATTTTGCAATTTTTTTTATAAAAATTGATTTTATAAAAATTTAGAAACAAGTTTAACGTACTTTTTATTAAGGCCATCTGTCTCAAAAATTGTGACCATCTGTCTTGAAAATGTCTTATTGGTTTTTTTCTCCTTGGCTGCATCTGTGTTACTCTTGCGCAGACATGTAATTTGGATAATGGTATTTTTACGACGAATTAAACTGTGTTCTCTTAAATGCGACCATTGAGGCCAGTTTGCAAATGCAATTTGCAAGTGGAAAATAACACAACTTTAACGGTTAATGTCAATTTCCGTTATAACAATAAAGAGGCAGAAAATGTATCTTTTTTTAAATAAGTAATTTTAATTTCCAAAATTTGTCAAAATTTTACTGAAGTGGATTTTATATTTGTGTACAACAAATTTTGTATTAAAAATAGAGCGATGTTAACTTTCAAAAACAAAAATTCTTTCGGATGCACTTTTAACTTTATTAAAAAAAACTAGTTTAATTTATAATTCTTATTAAAATTAAAATCAAAATTAAACAGTAGGTCAAATTTAATCGTATATATTAAAAAATTTATTTCAAAACATATTTTAAAATCTAGATTTATTAACTTAATATCATTGAGAAAAGTAACTTTTTGAATTTCTCGAAAGTTTTTTCAATAGTTCTGCCAAAAAAGTAATTTGTACAAAAATATTAAAAAGAGATAAATATCTCTTGATTATCTTGACTATGGAATAAGAATCAGGATTCTGTTTGATTAAGTTTGATTATCCCAAGGATCTTTTCGTCAAAGTCATTGCGCGAGAGCAAGATTATCAAACTAGATATTTTATGATGACGAAGAATTTGTGCGATAAAGAGAAACGATAGGCATATTTATTCTGTTAATTTCCTTCAAGGTCTTCAAGGTCTTCTCTTCCTACTTATATTTCTCCTTCGTCTTGCTTATCTATCTTATCTTGTTGACAAGAGTACGGCAGATGAATTTCTCGCAGACGAAGCGTAAAGGGTACATATCGCGGAGAGGTCGTTAGCATTCATCGGGAAAATCAAGGACGTTGACAGGGATTTTCTTCGACATATTGACATTAACGGAATCTTTCGAGACGTTTATTAAAATGGTCTCAAGAATCGGTCTCAATGATTGCGCTCGACATCTTGCGAATTAGGTTAATTTTTGCAATAAAGAAGAAAATGAGCAATTTCTCTTTTTTTTTTTTTTTCATTGTAGCATAAATGTTTTCATAAAAATAAATTTTACGATACTTTAAAAAGTTGTTGCATATAACTTTTTATCAAAATCCAAGAATAATTTTATGAATAATAATATTAATTTTATATGATATTTTACGCGCCATGATATTTTATGCACCGTAAAATCTTGCTCAAAATGTAATGAATATATTTTTTTTTTAGGATCGCAATGACATTATTCTCTTTCTGTCTAGGAAATATACATGGTATTCCTTTGCACTTTGCTGCACGTGATTTGTTTCGGCTTTCCCATTTGTACGAGCGATTTTAAGCTCTCTTATTTCCGTATGCGGACTCGTAATAGACATTATTTTCCTTGCTGTGTTCTAAATTGATCCTTTCCTCGGATGTTACAACGATCTTGATATAATTAAGTTCCGAGTCGGCGCGGAAGCTACCGCTTCTGCTATTCATCCTCGCAGTTAGGAGATTTTCCTGAGATTTTCACCGGCAGATTGGAGGGAGAGTAATTTAAGTTTTCGACGACGCGTCCGTATAATTTATCGTTTTACGCTTTGGAACTTAATTGAAGTTACGATCGTGACCTTACCGCATATGGCTTCGCGGTTTTCCGCGTCAAAACGCGGTATTGAGGGCGACTTTAATATCAGCTTTGAAAATCGATAACAGATGACAGGTCTGCACGAGCGTAATTATAATAATTACATGCTTGAGCGCGCAAATCACACGTAAATTTTATTCGCCAACTTTGATCTTTTATAATTAAAAAACCTAGTATAATTTCGATATTTTTATAAAAAAAAAACTTTTTTCTTTGATTTTCAGAATTGTACGATGGCTATGAAATTTTATGTAAACATTATTTTAAAATATATAACATATTATTTTAAAATATTTAATAAGATTAAAACGTGTCGTTAAAATTTATCGACAATGTTGATAATTAATTTAATTGTCATCTCTTCTTTGATAAGAATGCTGCATGCTCGAATAATTAATGCTCGAGAAATTCGAATAAATTCCGTACCAATGGCATTGCGTGAATAATGAAATTATGACTGTTGCTCATTTATCAAAAAATGCTGAAGCATAGTGTACCAATCATTACAATAGATGCTTTGCATAATGCAGAATTCTGCCGTTCGCGAGGTATGTAAACAGGCGAGTGTCGGCGAACATTGACAGTAAAAATTAAAAATTCACGCTCAATCAAGATCTTTGTTATTCTTCACACAGCATTTTGCACACTTTTTTTTACTCTTCGTTAAAGAATGTATAAAGTTAAAGAAAATTGGCTTGTAAGTATGGTTTGAGTACAAGCTTGCAACTTCGAGATGGCACAGTCTTAAAATTACGGACATAAATAGATAAGCTCATCTCACAGTTTAAAGTAGATTTCAATTTGGCAAAATTTTAATCCAAACAAAATGAAAGTTTCTTCATTTCTCAACTATTTTTTTTTTTTATTAATTCTCAAATTTGTTACAGTGAAGCTAATAAGTACAGCTTATTCGAAACAACTAAAAGAGATGATCCTCTGTTATCTACTTATAATCTTATAATCTTTCTACTCTCATATTTATAGTCTCATCTAACATAGGAATGGAATCCACTGCGAAGGATTGCTCCTGCGTCTGTATTTGATGACCACATTTTCCGGATGATGAGCACTCACAATGTAGAATTCGCATTTGAAAAGTCGTAGCGTTATACAATGATAATCCATCTGCATTGCCGTAGAGGCGAGGAAAATCTCCGTCGAAAGAAATGCGCGAATTACGATAGTAGATAATATTTCTGTATCTCCTGCGTTTTATACGACGTAAAGCGAGTCGGATTAAACAAAAATGAAAACGCGCAGGGAAAAACAGCAATCTCGCATTCACAAAATCTGCTTAATTCTTCTATATTTTTTATATCTTTTCATATTTTTTCATACCATCATTATTTTAATAAAACCATTTTATATTAATATATAAATATTAATAGAAATTTGTTACATTTATATAAACTGTTTTAGTCGGAATAACATTGTTTAAAAAAAAAATTAATTTTACCAACAATTATTTAACCAACGCGTTATTAACATTATTATATTATTGCTTAAGAAATATTATTTTCAATTGCCATTTAAGTGGTTGTTGTATTAAGAGAGGATGTTTGGAAAAATTTTTTTTCACAAGTCTAACTACTTAAAATCCACAATAGCGCACAAAGGCTCATTTTATTAGCGTTCCTTAATTATCGTGTAATTTTTATATTATTAAGAGAAAGAATAAAAGAGAAAGAATAAAAAAACTTCTAAGACGTTTTAAAACAATTATTTTGCAGCGAGTTGATAAATATGTTCATTGTGTTTGATCATGCGTATGTTTTCATTAGTTTTTATTGGTCTTTGAAGGTAGAAATCATTCCCTTCTCTCTAAATTATTATTATGTCTAAATTTCTGCGGTACAATAATGCCGTAAAAGTACTGAAAACGGTCAGATTAACGGCCGTAATTTTCTCTGATGCGACAATGAATAATTTACGCGGCGAGACGCGAGTACACATTGTATTTTCGGATGGCAGCATCGCTATTTCAACGTTTAATCAAGCAAGAAAGCACATTTTATCAGCGTTCCTCAACTATTGTGTGTCGAGGGGGCTTCATTTAATCAACAGAAGATATCGTTCTACTTATCTCTGCCGACTGTAATAGGTAAATGTTGCGCGTCAGACTTCTATACGTAAAGTACCATTTTATGCTTTGCGATAAGAACAATAAAAGACACAAGCTATGAGAAGGAACAAACGCGCCTTGCTGGAAATTATCTCGCATTATATTATATTTATTTGGTAATGAAGCATAAAAATGTTGTTACGCACCATAATTACATTAGCATTTTCCATTCATCATTGTCTCTTAGCTTTTATGGCAAAAAACATCATTTATATTAATAAATTCCGAATATAATATGTGTCTGTGAATAAAAATAGAATCATAATTAGATCAAACTTGCATTTTTAATCAATATATATATATATATATATATATATATATATATATATGTCAGTTTCTAATAAATATAATACAAAAATATATATATATATATATATGATTCATCTATTTTTGCGATTTTGATGTGCAACTGACAAGATTGGAAAAGCCAAATCTGAAAAGTAGCAGTACCATCAAGAGAGCAAGGGTCTCTTCGATCACACAGAATAGCATTCGATCCCTATCTCGTTAGAATATTGCGAGAGTAGATTACAAGTGAAGCTTTTGACGGGATGGTTACGAGAAACCGCGGCGTAAACCACGCTTCGGTACCACATACGAGGGGATCAAATCGTTAACATCGCGAGAGCCATTCATAGGGTATGACTGAAGGAGTGCCGGTCATGTTGTATAGGTGCGAGATAGTATACAAAGTATACAAGTAGTATACAATACATAGTATACAAGTGCGGCCTGGTTTACAACGGTAACACATTCACCTCGAGATTTACGAGCACCGACCACGGCAGTTCACTCTGCAATCAGGACTTTGCATAAATCCGATGGAATGCTGATATTCTCGATTCGAAATTACGCGATTACTTCGGCCCTTTTTATTCAGTAGTAACTTTGAGAAAGCCACTGCAACATTTTAGAATAGACGAGATCTGCGTAATAATTAACACAATAATTTTTTTCCTAACTTTTTCTAGGCGTCTATTGTAATTAAATTGTTTAATATACACGCAATACTTTGTATATAAATATTTGTTTACGGTTCTTTCAGAATTTTATGCAAAGAAAGACTTAAAACTATAAAATATTTCATTCAATGTATTAACATGAATTAAAATTATTGTATTCTGAAAGGAACAGTGGTATATTTTTTTGTTTTATGCAAAATTATTTTAAAAACTATTTTATATTGCATGTAGTAATAAATATATAATGGCATGTAGTTTCTCATTATTAAACTTTGATTTTAATTGTCATTTCCGATAAGTTGTTTTTTTGAACTTTCTCTATATTCTATGTGATTTAAATAAAATGTTAAAAAGAAATGTTCGTTGTTCAAATTTCTGGAATAATTCTTGCATAATTTTTTTTTCCGGTGCATTGATATTAAAAGAAGGAAAATGATTCTTTCGTTGTACATCATTATGTACCGATGCGTGTATCGAGAAAGATTTTTTGTTACAGTTTAACGATGCATGTTTACAACTGAGAAAATTTTAAGCGCTATAAAAAACACGATGTTTCTTTCAAGTTGCGTTTTCGTAAAACGAGAGTTTTCTTTATAATCTAAATTTACGTTATTCCCTCTATGTTACATCTCTCATGATATATTCAAAAATTACTTTTTCCAGACTAAAGTTGGTAAATATTCAAGAGTGTCAAAATTTATAATATTGGATTATATTCTTTTTATCATATTGAAGACAATTTTCATACTTTAATCTTAACATTGTTTTTTTGTCTTCAACGTCTTTATCTTCTAAACTTGATTAAATTTAAGTTTTAAATTATAAATGAAAGGATTAGCTTTTTTATCTTCTATTAACTTGAAGGCGACTAAATAATCTTCTAAAGAATCCTTCCAGTTAAATCACCGATTTTCCGCAAGATATTTGCGCGACGGTTTTTTAAACCGCCTTAATCTTCCATTTAATTCTACTTAAGCATATTTAAAGAAGCACAATTTTCCGTATCTGAAAATGAAAAAGTAGTTTGAATTAAAACATCTGAAGCGTGTCATTGTAATGATTTAAAAGATTGTAATGATTTTTTGTTTTATCAAAGTAATGGTTATATATTAACGTCATTTATTACGCATTATATCAAGTTATCTTTATAGAGTTTATAAAGTTTATAAAGTTATACCAATTTTAATAAAATCATTTTTATCGAAATTTACTAATTAAGAATTTAAAATATGTAAATCTATATACCTGTATTTCTCTAAAAAAAGCTGTTTAACAAAGCTTATAATACTTTTATCGTAATTTATAAACGCAACTGCTATTTCCTTTATATTTATTTTTTATTATTTTTTTTGTATTATTTTTTACATTTTATGTTATTGTTTTGTTCTTTATAATTTTTTGTAATTATTTTTTCTTTTGATTTAAATATAATATTTTTTATGTATTATCAATACCAGAAATTTCCTTGAAATTTCATCGCATTTCATTGATTTTTCGCATTTCTCGCACAGCTCTTGTAAATCAAAATTAGGATCTCAGTGCTACTTGTTGATATAAGCGAGAATCTATAAACCGTATATAACGTTAGCTCGTGCGTAAACCGTAAACTGACCAGAAAGTGCAATAACTCCGATTTAATAACGCGAACTTGATTCAGTAATCCGATTTATCTGAGGTAATCTAATTAGTACAGCTGCTTCATTGAAATTTTCCTCATTTAACTGAAGATTTACATTATTCATTTAAACATAATCCATAAGTCGCAATATGTAATCTTATGTTGAATCTTAAATCAAATCATGATGTTATTACCTTATTTAGAAGTACTCATAGTGCTCATAGAGGTACTCATTTAAAATATATAATTTAAATATAAATCAAACTCTTACATAATAAATAGTTTTACAAACTTATATAATAAGATATATAATTGTACAATTAAACAATTATATTAATTACAATTATTAATTATGTTAATTAAAATTATTAAACGATTGTACATATAATTATACAATTTGTTAATATAGCGTGATATTGATTTCAGTAATTTATCATCATCTCGATAAAAAATGATAAAGATTTGAATGACACAAATGTCACTATTAAACGTATAACAAAACTAAATTGCACATTCCTCACTCCTGAGCATTCCTGTTGACGGTGACTTTTCCGTTCGTTTCGTTTGCATCTAGCCACCTGGGAACTACAATTCATTTCTTTGTCCAAAATCGCGCATGTGAGACTCATTTGTCTTTCCGGAAGTTTATTTTCTCGTGGAAAAAGCAAGATATAATCTGAGGTAGCTCTGGTTACAAAATTCCACATCTATCTCATTTCCAAGATAAAAACAATGCATTTAGAGATTAACTCTTTTTACAGAAAGATTCTTTTGCGGAGACGTTGTCAAGAAACGGAATAATCCGGTTTCAGGTTGGATTTTATCTGTCATTGTGCGAGACTTTACTAGAAATATATTATGCTTTCTGTCATAATTATCGTTTTATCTACATTTTTATTTTATAACTGAAAGCGTTTTCATATTCGAAAGATAATCCTTAAGTACCACTTTCGAAATAATAGTGTGTGAAACTGTTCTCGTCATATAAATGATAAGATGTCTGATTGCACCCCATTTTCCCTTACGGAACAGCCATTTCTTCCGCCGTAAAAGTTCACCAGGAGATATGTGGGTGGAAAATGCGTTTGCACTATTTTTAGTAGCGTCTCTGACGCACAATGATTTTTCCAGCGAATCGCTGCGTCCGCCTCGAATTATGAATCGTACGAAATAACAAAGCGCGAAATTTTTGCGCGATTTCCGAATGTTCATGCGTGCTCGCAAAAATTATTTCAATATTTAGCGAGAGAATAGAATATATTTTTAGAAACAATTTAAAATAAATCAATAGAATGATTATATATATATATATATATATATATATATATATACACACACACACACACATACACGCGCACACACATCGATAAGTTAAAAAGAATTATATTAAAAATAAATTTTATGAAGGAAGTAGAAAATAATAGAGTGACTTTTTCACGCAAAACAAATGTAATCAAACTGTGTGTCAAACTATATTTATTTTAGTGTTGCGTATTGTCTCGACAAATGTACTTTTGTTGGATTTTCCGAAAAATATTGATGAAAAGAAACATTTTACAAAAAAATAGTGAAGCGAATTGTATTTTTATTGAAGATGTTCAATTTCTAGTATAAGCAATCATTTTGCATTTCAAATTGCATTAAATTTCAAGTTTCTGGTCAATTCTTGGACTCGTCGAAAATATTATTAATTTATTTCATCAATATAACATATATTTTAAGTACAAAAATGAATTCTAAAGTTTCAAGAAGACATAAAGAAAAATAAAGTTATGCAAGGATGTTAAGAAATGACAATCTAAGAAAAAAAATCAATGCCTAAACTAATTATTTATATAAACATTTTTCAACAAGTTTTATGAAAGTAGTTATAATTCAAGATAGATGTCATTCTAAATCCTAAGCGTAATGAAGAATGAAATTGCTAAACAAACTTTAAAAAAAAGCATGCTTTTTTCTCATTCCTCCTATCACTGGAAAATTTATCAGGAAGAATTTCCCATACACTTTTCCCATATTCATCGTACGCGCATTAAATTATGTAAGTAGTGTTCATTTGCATTTTCTTTCGATAATCTCAACTCCCATCATTTCAAATTTCACCGTAGTATAACCCTAACGGCAGTTATCTTTCCGCCCTTCTTATTTCTAACATGAATGTTTAAAGGACACTTTACATGAATATTTAAGACTTTGAGTATAAATATCGATAAATATATTTTTAAATAAATTATATTTATTTGTCTTGTATTTTTGATATTTTAAATGCCTTTAATTGAGGAAAAAGCGAAATTTCAAATAAAGCATAATTTTATATTAACTCGAGGCTGCGGATTTTTATGGAAAAATCCACTACTAGATAACAATGCATCAGTTATTGAACATGTATATATAGATACCGTAACTCTAAATTCATACATCCCTGTTGGTACCTGATACCTTTTTATCTGCCGTCGCTTTTCTGAAAATGGAAAAACGGATGTGCTCAATAGACCCTACAAATGGACGAAAAAAACTAAGAATCGATCGCCAGAAGCTCTGTATAAAAAATACAAGATTGGACAGTATTTTTCGCTTCACATTTAAATCGCCGTATCCGCCATAACCGTAAATTCGCGCATGCATATTCTTCCCACATAAATTCAAAAGTTTGACGGAAATTATTTGTCAATGTCGGTAATGTATCTTTCATTCGTATTTTTTTTTTTTTTTTATGCGGGAACCATTTTTGTCACTTTCTTTTGCGCGGATTTTTCTGCGGAGCGATAATTTTTTAAATCGTATATCATTATGAATAGTAGAGCAGAAAAGCTCGATGCGCGCGTGCGCGTGCGCGACCTCGCAAGCTATGAAAAAGCTTTCTTCTGATTTGCGTATATACGTGATAACCATGAAATTGATCCATGAGAATGTGACATGATATTTTGCATATCTAGCATTTTTTTACAAATTTTTTTACAAATTTAACATACTTTTTGTATGCAGTTTACATAAAATGGAATCTTATAAATTTATAAGATTTTAGTTTGGATAAAATAGATTTTATAAATTTATCTAAGAGAATTTTGACACAATAATTATATATACAAAAATTTTCAAAGTGGAAGAAATATATATATTTTGAGATATCCTGTATACATGTCATAAATCTCTTAAAAAAGCTGTTGTCGTAAATGGCAAAGCGGATTGCAGACGAAACAACATTCCCTGTTTTTGGGATAAGCTATTTCGTATACAGCTCAGACAGATTCATTTTCGTGCTCTATCAGTATCCCTTTTTGTACTACAGTCATTTAGCTGATAGCGTATTTTCGCAATACGTAGTTCGTAGGAAAAAAACAATTGAGATCTATTGTGATTAGCAATGTTTAGGAGGTCGGAAATGGGAAACAATATCGCTGTGATTAATGAACAAACTAAAAGGTTTGATATAAGCATTTATGCGCTTTCTTTCAAATTAGATGTAGACGAAGAACGTAAAATTGACGTAAAAACGATGAAAAATGCAAAAGCATAATACATGATCACACATAATCTATAAAAATAATATAAAAAAAAAGAAAAATATAAATTTTTCCATATTTTGTAGTTATAAATTTCACATGTATTTTAAGTACGTCGTACCTGAAATGTTTATAAATAACATATCAAATGTTATTTAGAAATCGTCACACAATAGAAATGTCACACGATCGGAAAACGATTAAAAAGGAAAAAACAAATATTTCGTACGTCTATAAAAATTTCATACGAGTATTTGATATTCCTATATGAATTAATTATTCTATGAAATATTCTTTGATAAAATCCAAGCATTGTAATAAACGGAAAATATTCGTTCCGCACTATTCACAGCGTATATGTATATTTGTAAATTTTATTAGTATGAGAATGCTTCTTTTGTCTTTTTGTTTTTTAGTAAATGAAATGCGATACGATAGATTGTGTAGCGTAAGCAACAAGCGCAGTAGTTAAAAAGAGAAATTAAGTATCAGGATTGTTTCTCGTTGTTCGTACGATGCGTAACAAAGCGAATTTGAAGAAAATTCAACTATGCAGAAGTTTTGCAGAATTTTTTCGCAGGAATTTGCTTTAATATCTGCATATTTGCACGAGAGGGTTTCTGCAAAATTCATTTCTGAGAGGCTCTTTCTATGAGTATAACCGTGAAATAACCTAACACGTTAATTTTTAATAGAGTCGTTGCAGCGGGATTATCCTATTTCGCGAGATGCTTCCTTTATTGACATGTATGCTCGCACGATCTTGCGATATCCAATACGAGTTTGTGCATTATGTTGGTTATTCCGTGTACTGGGCGATCGAGATAATCCGGATTTAGTAACGCGTATTACAATACGTTTACATTAACGTACGCAGATACTACACGCTGCGGCGCTTCGTCGGCGCTATTTCATTGTAATTATCATCGCCCCTGGCAAAAGCATATATTTTATCGCCAATCGTAAGTCAAAGGAACTACATGAATAACGAAAATCGATACACACATGATTTATAGAAATATGTGTGCATATAATATACGTTAGCTTCTCAAATAACTCCGGGAAGCAATCGCGATTGCTTTATGAAATATGTTCTTTAAAGTAAATATCTCTGTTAGTTAAATTATTTGGTTTCGATGTATATCAGTTGCAAATATCGATTCTTAAACAGAAACCAAATTTAACGTGTTTTAGATTCAATCACAAAAAGTAAAATTAAAGTAGTTAAAATAAAGTTTCGTAATTAAATAAAGAATAATAACATTTTATTGCTCATTTAGAGTTTCACGTCTACTCTGCCAAAATTGTTTACCTTACAATTTTATGAAATATGTCAAAAGGAGATATCTTATTCGACATTGTTATTTCTTTAATATTATATACTTTATATTTTGAAATATAAGTGAATGTTCAAAGATAATCGAGCTATGAAATGATATGCATTTTGCAACAATGCATTGTTATTCGTATATGTGTGTTTACGTATTTGTTCATGAATATCTGTGTAACATCTCGTTACTTTCAAAAATGTCAATCCTGTCGGTGTAAACTATTAGAACCAACGTGCTTATTAGCTCAACACAATTACCATATACATATCAGATTTCGCGTTACATGATTGACAGAATCAAGAGTGCACAATTAATTCTGATTCGATCAACTTTATTAATTGCCGAGAGAATGAATATCTTGTTGGATACGTGACATAATCGTATTGGTTATCGGCGCAAATCCCAGAAATAACATCACGGAGATTGCGTTATGGAATGCCGCATACACAATTGCTTACTTCGACCGACGAACATATTAGAAAAGATGTCACAAGATTGAGCTCTTCTTCAATAAATCTCAATAAAGAGGCGAAAGAGAGCCACTAAAGTATAGAATACAGTTATTAGTGAAACAATGTTCATTTTATTAATGGTTATTTAAATGACGATGATCTTTCTCACGATCGCAAACATAATATTATGTTCTATGACGTTTGCAAGAATTTTAATTTTGTAAATCAAGAATTCATTTACTTTTCCTTTAAATAATTATTCATTTGACATATTTTTTGCATTCGATTTTAGCGACGGATTTTATTAATAATAAAATACTGTAATCAAACGTAGTTGAATATTTGAATATAATATCAATTAGCGATAAAATTAACAATGACGCATCTAAAAGCATCTGACGGAATCATTAATTGCGCTGTCAGCGAAGTGTAAAATGGTGATAAAAGATAAAACCACGTTTGTTCTCCTATCGATCCTTTCAATTGTAAATAATATAATCGTAATAATTACCTTCCACGTTATTTATTATGGATAAAGTTATCAGACTCATTGTCGGATGACGTTAGGAGTGGCAACACGAAAATTTTATTAACGCTATCAAGATGTATGTACGATTGCGATAGAATTTAATTATTTCGTTGCAGAAATGCACATATCAGATGTATATGTGTACAAATAAATATAATATGCACGAGAAATTATTGGTATCAACTAGGATATTGCGCAATGTTTATCCGCTCGTTTTCTCTATAAATCAATTCCATTTGAATAAATAAATTGCCTTATGCCATCTTTAAAACTGTAATTTAATTTGTTATCTTTGTTAAAAGTTGAAATATTTTTGAGAAAAAGCACAAATTGAAAATCCCATTTTCATTATTTCAAAAATAATTTCAAATTATTGTAGTAATTTGCATACAGATAAATTCGAATAGCAAAGAATTATAGACTATAAATTACTGTAAAAATTCTGAGTGTTTTGCGGTAATTTTTTTTAATAGGTCCTAAAATATTCGAGATAATACATAATTATAGTTAAAAAACTATATTTTTCGAATCTTTGCAATATTTAAATAACTCTTTAATTGACTTTTAAATTATGATAATAAGACAAAATATAAATAAAGTATTTAATGTTAGTTTATTTGAGAAAATCAATTCAAATCGCAAAAATAAAATTTCTTAGAATCTACATTAATTAAAATTTATTTAATTTAATTATTTAAACTTTTATCAAGATTGTTATTTTGTTCTCTTTTATTATTAATTAAGTTTATTAATATTCTCTTTATAAAATACTTCAACATTTTTTTTGTAATTTTTATTCATATTGAATCAACATTTTTACGAAATTGCAATTTTGCTAATTTTATTTCTTCATTTTCGCCTTATATTTAATTAAACTGATTATAATTTGTAAAGTTGAAATATATTTTATATACAAACGCTATAATTTGTTAATAGTAAATTGCCGTTTTAAACTTGCAAGGATGTGTTCCTTCTGACTATTTGGAACGTACGTTTGAAGATATTCACCGAGCAATTTGGCCAAATTACCTAAACGCGCAATGAATAACTTGAGTGCGATTGCGGTGAAAGCTCCTCGAAAACGGGTGAATAGTGCAATCGAAAGTTTTCTCAATTGAACAACACTTGGAGAGCAATTCTCATCCACGCCAAGGAGAACATTATCGTCTTTATCACCCAAAGTCTGATGAAATAGTCAAATTGTTCGTGAAACAGACTTCTATTATGAGAATGATTGGTTTATTGCTTCTGTAAAATACTTTTCGTCAGCTGCAACATTCTAGTAAAACTTTAGAAAACATATTTTAATATTTTAATATTGGAAAAAGAGAAGGCCAATTTTTCAAATTAATTATAAATTAATTCTGACCTTTTATGTAAATTCTGTTTTATATAGGATCTTAAAAAAATTTATATGCACCGTTAAATTTTACGATTATTAAATAGCTCTTCAGCTACTGGGTATAATATTCAGCGTGTGTTTGTCATAAAACTGACTGTTCTTCATTATAACGATCGTACGTTTTGGAATTGAGATAAAGGTCAGATTGTCAGCGATGATTTCGAGCGAGAAGGACTCAAGTTCCTCAAAAAAGCTCGCGACTAACAATCTTTTGTGTAGTTCAACAATCTTTCCAGTGTTCTCGCGGATGGTTGTCGAACGCAGAAGTTGGATAAGAGGTTTGCTCTAGTTTATATCTCCCCTTCGACTTTGAGATATTGTAAAGAACGGATCAAAGTGGTTTTCAGTCATGTGAGAGAGAGAGAGAGAGAGAGAGAGAGAGAGAGAGAGAGAGAGAGAGAGAAAGAGAAAGGAAAGGAAGGAAAAAAGAGTCTCCCTTGTGCCCTATAACAGGTGGGATTTATAATCATGGATGCTGCTCCGGGAGATGATCGCAAAAACGATATCTATCGAGAGATCGATTCGTTACTCATAAAACGCATCGCCTCATGTATCTGCGGGCTGAAAAAATAGCACAACGCGTGCCGCGCGTTTTATTTTTAAAACCGCACGTCAAAAGTAGATTTATTGCGTTTTGAAATTTATCTACAAAATTCTAACGCAAATCAGATTGAGATTAAAAAGTGATTCCTTCTTTTTTGGACTTGCGCATTTTACCATTTAAAACGTACAAAATTTTTGTAAGTTACATTATGAACTAACAGTTTGTTAAGTCAATTTTATTTTATATTATAAACATATTTTATTTAATATTTGTGTATTAAATCGTAACGTGGTAACGTAAATCAAATTGAAACTAGAGAGTGATTTTTATCTTAAATTTAGATTTTACGATTTTAAAATGCACATAATTTACGTAAATTACAAGAAAACGGTTAAATAAATTTTGTATCATTAAGTAACATTACATGTGTGGTGTGTGTGTGTGTGTGTGTGTGTGTGTGTGTGTGTGTGTGTGTGTGTGTGTGTGTATTCTCACATATCTAATGCTCGCAATAAATTACTTTTTTATGTTTTGAAACATCACAACTTTTCATTATTTGAGCGCTTAACTGCTCGTGAAGGGAAATAAAAACAGCACAGTATGAACAGGATGAACAAACGAAATTATTCGCGCCAGAGCACCGCGCGCACCAATGAACAATTTATTTTAACGCGACAATACCTTCACATTATCGCGAACAAAGTAAATACTTAGTTAAATAAATGGACAATTAGGACGCGTAGATTGCTGTGTTACCCGCGGTAAATGGCGGCGACTGAATTTACTCATCGCACCGATGCGCCGCCAGTTTTGCTCCATTGCTCCTTCCTGACGCCACGCATTCCGGCACCATTGTTCGTTTCACTCTCATTCATCACCCGCGAGAAACCGTGAGTTTTGATCGTGAGAAAAAAGCGCCGTTTGAAAAAAGCCACGATTTACGCGAGCTGATCAATGATCAGTGAGAACGAACGGCTCGGCTCAGCACTCTCGGCGCTTTCTCACGTCTGAAACTCGCACTTCGACGGGGAAAGAAATGCGGAGGACGCGCAAGAAACGCGCCAAGGATTTTCGATCGACATATGAAATAGAGCCGAAGGAGAAGATCCACTTCGTTTCACCGCGCGAAGCGGATCTCACGAAAGCGCATCTCGCGATGAGAGTCGCTGGATCCTCATCCGGGATTATCGGGTCGAAAACGGAACTGGAGATTAAATTATTATCAAGTAAACAAGCCGAGGTCTTCCGGGTTTCCATCGCGCGGGTGGATTTATTTACGGATCTACTACTCGCGTGCATGTTCGTTCCTTGTTTTGACTCGCGGCGTTGTAAGTCCCGGCGGCGGCGTCTGCCTCCCGTTCGTGATAGACGTGGGATGTGTTATACATAGACAATACGTAAGTATTGTCGGTTCGTGCGATGTTTTTCCGCGATTATCGGCGAATCTCGCGTGTAAGTGTCGTGTAGGTGTGTATACGGGATCTCCCGAGTAGGATCGAGCGACGGTCATGCGTGAGGTGGATTTTTGAATCGATCACGGACACGCGCGAGAACGATCGATCTCTCGATTTCGAATCGTGGCGTAACTCGGTTGTCGTTTCATGGCGTGAATTAACAGCGCGTGACGCGAGTTTTTTGTGCGGAGTATTTCCCATCGAAGCGCGAAGCTATCATCGATGTCGCATCTCGCGTCGCTCACTCGTTAAGCTACAGCCAAACCACGCGCGATTCATGATTTTTTGTCAAAAAAAAAAAAAAAAAATGAATTATTGAAGTTCTCTGGTTTACGAAAGAATTTTGGAATTTTTCAATTAATGAATTGCACGTTGCTTCTGTTTAATGGAATACTTTAAATATTTTAGTTGAATATTGTAGTATTGTCTCTCTAAGAATAATGATTACACACACAGTAGAAATATCGATTTAAGGAATATAAAAAAAATAATTATACAGTTTACATGGTGCTAGAATTAAAAAAAAGTAAGAAATGTGATTATTATATAAATGTATATTTAATTATTATATATGAATAGCAATTCTGAACATTTGTATTATTCATAAATCTCGCGCGAAGTAAGCTACAAATTTCGAATATAAATAGCACAAATCACGTATAATCTAGCGCTAGTTTCACGATTGCATCGTGCGCGTAGAACCTACATATGTCAGATTACGAGTTGGAGATTGCAGAATTGCAAACTGAAGATCAAAGCTGAACAAAAGAATCAGGACAAAAACAACTAAAATTAAAGTTATACGTTAGTTCGAATTAACAATCAAATTTGTAGCTTTAATACAGGCTTAACGGATATCAAAAAATACAGGTCGTTAGTTTCTATCAGTTATGTTTTTCTGCATATGCGAAATAGCGGGCGATCGTTATGCCTCGTGTTTCTCGTTCGTCCAAAACATGTCGGAAGCACCGTAATTGTAATGCTAATTAGCTTACGATCGTAATTAGCTGCGCTTTTCCGATCGACGCGTCAGCGTGAGTGAGTGTTTCAGAACAATAGAACAGTACGATGGGGATGCAATGGCTAGTGTATAATGGCGGCGGTTGGGATGAGGGTGCAATGACGGTGCTTTGACACTTATGAATTAATTTATATTATATAGTGATCATACAATATTTTTTATTCATCCGCTTTGATTGGGTCTCAAGAAGAAGAATATCATCAAAAATAATTTTGTGAATCTTGCGGAACAAATTTTGTGAATTGCGAACAAAATGGAAACTAAAAACTTCCCTTAAAAAAAAACGTAATTGAATTACTTCAGCGGATCGACGATGGCATTACAGCCTTCGTGTCAATTTTCCGGATCAGATCGGCCAAAAATTGATTCGCGACCATTCAATCGTAATAATTGACTCGATCGCCGCATCATCAATTTGATTTTGTTCTTAAGAATATGAAAGACGTTATTTTTTTATTGCGGGTATTTACATGAACGTTAAATCTCGTTAAATTTTATTACATTAAAAGATAAATTTAAATATTATTACAATAAAAAGATAAAAATTTTATATTATTTTATGTGGATTTTATATTAATAATTAAGTGACAGATGTTCTCTAGAAATTCTCGTTTAGACAAATTTTTTAATTTTTTAAATTCAATTTAGAAAAAAATGTACGTGATTAAAATTTAATGCAATAAGAAAAATCAATACATTATTTAATCATCAAAAATTTTAATTCTGAACTTTCGAAAATAATTTATATTAAATTTTCATTTTATTTTTCCGTCGTGTTACGATAAAAATAATAATTAATGAGAGAAATAAAATAGTCAAGATATTTTCGTGCGAAGGACGAATTCTCATTGCCATTTACTACATATATTCGTTATTACGTTAATCCTATCATAAAACAGAAATTGTATCGATAAAGTTAAATTTTCATTTGATAATCTATTAAAGCTTGTTCGCTCTAATTTCATACGGTTATTTCGTCATCGCTGATGCAATTACAGAAGTTTAACAAAAGCGTGACGATCATGTCTTCTTTAATTAGCCATTACGAAGTTTAAAAAGGATCTAGCTTTCGTTCAGTGTGCTAATGAAATTTTAGAGAAACGATGCGCGCGGAATGATCATAGCAACAGTAACAACATGAATTAGCATGATGAGGCAGGTTTTTTCCGCATTTTATTTGAAATGTCTTCTTTCGCAAAAAGTTAATTAAATTAATTACATAAAATGTCTTTTCTTACATAAATACATATAATAAATAATGTATTTATAAATTAATTATATGCAAAAATGATTATGTATACGATCCATCTTCGCATAAAATATTTCTTTTGGTGAGTTTCCAGTTGATTTTTAACGAAAATTAAGAAATATATGAAAGAGAAAAGATATTAAAATCAGAAAAAGATTTAATAATACAGAACTTGAAATGCAATAATTTTTTAAAATTGCGTTTAAATTTTTTTAGACTTATCCGATATATACAACTTATATAAAACGATATATAAAACTTCGTAAATTTTTCCTTGAAATTTCAAATGAATTTCAAATAAAACTGGAGTTCAATTTATTTGGAAGAAATTTCAAACATAATATAATTGTTTACTTAAATATAAGTTTTTCGAACTAAATTTTATACGTTATTTACTTAGATGATACAAGAATTTCATGTGATTAATTCTAACTAGATTTTCCTTAATAAAATTAAATATTATAGATATTATAGAATATCATCGTATCATAGCTATCATAGCTATAACTATCTATCTATCATAACTATAATTTTGATCTGGCCAGGATCAAACCGTAAACTATTGGTAATTAATTAAAGGTCCCGATGCATTTGAGTTGACCCGACGCACCTGAGTCGATTCGATCGTAAATATTAGTTGCATAGATGCTCTGCTCTTATTTGCACAACTGGCTATTTATATGCTAACTAGTCTCTCTAAGGATTAATAATCTAAAAGGGCCTGCACATACAGACATTATGAACTATGAATCCTCAGAGATCTCATTTTATTACTATCTTTAAAAGTCGGTTGTGCTGTCAATTATTCATGATTATAATGCAATATTCTTGTTTTTTATAAATTTTCTACATGAAACATCTTAAACGAATCGTAAGTTATGAAATGTAGTTTAATAAGCACTGAAACAGAATACTGATAAAGTATCAATAGATTAGAGATTAGACCTTTATCTTAAAAATATAAAAATCAATAATAAAGAAATAATAGGGAAAATATATTACAATATTTTGCTTATTGTTAATTAATTTTAACAGAAGATAATAATGTATGTTGAACATTAAGAGCTTCGTTAAGTAAACATCAATGATTCGTTTAGACATTGATGAAAGAAGAAGTTTTAATTCGCAATTTTTTATAACTTCGATTTTTATTAATAGGCCACAGATCTTCAATTTCTTCAAATCACTTTAACAGTATCTTTTTTAATCAAACTTAAATTTCTGCAATATTTTTATTAAAATTGAAATCAAGCATTTCGGAATAGTATTATAGAAGAAGATATTTTAGAAAGATTTTAGATATTTTAGATATTTTAAGTTAATCACATTATCTCGAATCGTGATATCGGGTAACTTTACATTTGCGATAGAACACACAATTTCGTTCTGTAGCCTGCCTCTTTGATCATGAATTCAGGATCGTACCGTTTGCCGTACGAATGCTTCGTTACACACGTAATTCTCTATCTCATATTATTCTCTCTCTCTCTCTCCCTCCCCCCCTCTCTCCCTCTCCCTCTCCCTCATCTTTCATTCCTCTATTACGACACGATCAGAATTTGTAAAGCCAATGAATGAAAATCACAATTCTCTTTATCGTTATTGTAATATGCTATTCCGTCCAGTTTTACCGTCGCTTCATAACTCAGTCTCAGTCGCGACGTTTATTTCTCGAATGGTCGAATCTTTTCATTACGTGGCGCAATTTGAGATCGCAATAAGTCTCGTCAAAGGTTACAGGTTACAGGTTTTTTGCAATCGTACAAATTTTTATGGAACAATTTATTTAAAGCAAATGTTATATTTTATTCATATCATTTTATTCGATTGTGAAAATTTTCGTTATATTTAGCTTTTATATTTTGTTTCGCTGTATCACGTGAATATAGAATATGAGATCGTGATAACCACGTCACAATGTTGCATTTATATGTTCTTTGAACATGGTTCTTTGAACAAAATTATAATTTTTTTTTTATGACATCATACTCATTTTAACATTTTAGTATTAATAACGGTTTTTAATAAGCTTAATATAATTTTATTCCATATTTAATTTTGTTCCATGTTTACTTGCGAGAAGCTTTATAATTTTTATAAAGTCGCTTCTGGTGGCTACTTATAATTATTTGTTACTCGTAACTATTCGTGATATTATTATTTTATATAATATACCATCGCAAAGATACATTTTTTTTAATACATACCAAAAAGTTCTTATAGATAAAGAAAAACTTTTTCAGATCGGTAACTTGATAAGCGCTCTAAGGGTTAATTCGGGAGTTAAACTGATGCTCTAATAGTCTCGTTATTCAAACATGTCGAGAAGGATGATGTGAAAGAAATCGATATCTGAATCGAATAGATAAGCTGCTTGTTTAAATCTTGATTCTCTATAAATATACTTTTTTCATAAGTTATGTAATAAATTACAAAAATATATGAAAATGTAATATACAATTAGATTTGTGATGCCAAGCATATTGTATAAAAGTCATAATACAGTATTGTAAAGCTCTCGGATAAGAGAAGCCATTTTCCATCTCAACGAGCTAATGCACTTTGCAATTAAGGAAATAACTTAATCGCAATAACGAAATAACTTACGACAATGCATATTATGTTTCTATTCAAAGAAAAATTTCTGATCATATTTAAAAAATTTTTTATATATATTATCACATATGATTGACTACTTCATTCGTTTTGTCAAAACATATTTATTTTCAAGCAAAATCAAGTTTAATTATATATATAAAAGAAATAAAGTTAGATATTTGTTGTAAATTATTTTTAATGTCTATATTTTGAGTTTAGTTTGATGTTTGTATGCTTTTTTTCTTATTTTTCTGTAAGTCTGACTCAATTCAAAAACTTTTGCTTCGAAGATAAACTTCTCGATTACTGTACACACGTATTATCGTACATATACACTATCGTTTTTGCAATGATGCATTTGTACTGGTATTTCAGAACATCATATGATTAAATTGCTTCCAGTAAACTTTTCTGAATTCATTTATGACATAACATACAATTTAAACTTTAATAATCAGTAAAAAATTCTATTTAATTGATTAATAATTACATCACAAACGCATAGACTTTTCATTTTATGATAATTTTTATAAGCATATGGATTGCTTTTGATCTATTTTTAATATACTTTTTAATCAGTAGATATATTAATATATTGTACCAGCAGATTTAATTTAAATTAAAATATATGTGTGTACATCTGTACGTGTATGTGTATGTGTTTGAAAGAAAAGATGTAATTATGAGAGTTTTATACGATAGAAAATAAAATGTCGGCGTTTGTCGGAGTTTTGCCTTGAAATATCGTTCGTTTGAAAAATGTCAATTCACGACAATTTGACAGTGTCAACGATCTGCTATTTGTTCGACAAAATTGCCATTGTATTCGCGTGGACTGTCGTGAAATTTTGTTCATAGAATTATTAATAGACGAGTCATGTTCGCAACGAATGTAACGCGAAACGTGATCTCTCGCGAAATCTCGATCTCATATCACCTGCATAATTACCTGTTGTTAGTCTCTTCGCCGATCATGCGACACTTTATCATTGTATCACCTGGCATTCTCACCACTGTGAATCGCGTGCCTGTTCGTGTAAGCATGTATGATCAAATATATTTGGCGTCACTTCCACAACGTCAACCTCAATCATAACTTTGTCCGTCGACAGTGAGAGAGAGAGAGAGAGAGAGAGAGAACTGCGAGTAGAATTCGCTTCTGCTGATACACTTTCCTCGAAAATTGGAGGAATGTCTCGAAAATTCCGTGCCCGAATATACAGCTGGTCCTTGCTCATCGATGAGTCACTTTACTTTCCTCGAAGAAGGTTCCTTAGCGCTCCGATATTGTCCACAAACACGCCAATCACCAATTTGTATCACTTAATTTCACTCATCGGTTATTCCTCGCGTTTTGAGTGAGTCACACATTTTTAGAATGTATATTAAATTAAATCAGCAGATTTTTTTACAATTTTTTTATATTTTATTAAATCGATGAATTAATTAACCGATTCTATTCCACATAAAAGTTCCGAAGTATCCCTTTTTTTTTATTAACAAGTCTCTTATTTCCTGAGGGGAACTTTTTAATTAAGTTGTTTCTTTATTGTTGTGTCGTGTAATCTATCTTAATGAGGAGAAAGGGAAGAGTCTTAATAATCCGAGTGTAAAGATTCTTTAATAGCCTTAAGTAAGATTAGTTTTAATTCTTGAAAAAGCTCTTGATCATCTTTTGTACGACTCGAGTGGTTTTATGTCATTTATTAATACACTTGTTTCTTCGTGAATGAGTCATTTTATCTTTCTGAAAAGGAAGAAAGAGAGCCTGTCCCCGAAGGATTATACTCGCGAAGCTTCTTTGATCGGCTCAGATAAAGCTCAGATTTTCTTCTCGAAAAAGTTTTAGATTGATTATTTTTTGATCCCTGGAGTATCTTTGTAGTTGTTGTCCATTAATTTCTCGTTTCTTCGTCGAAAGAAAGAAAAAAATAGCTTCACTGTTGAACAAGTAGGCTTGCCAAGTGTCGATTGATAACACTCGATCTCATTCATCGTTCTACAATTTTCTTCATATATTAACGAAGTTAATAATTATTATTGTATAATTATTGTATAATTATTATTTTAGTTTATATTATTATATACAGTTTATATTATTAAGGTTTAAATCGTCTTTGATAAAATTTAATAAAATTTTCAAGATTTTATTAATATCACTTATTTCTCACCTAGTTAAGTGTTAGATATTATCTATTTTATTAATAATCCTATTAGCGAGTATTGAATGGTATCATAAGCTTGAATATGATTTTCATTTACTGCTAATCTCGTAAGCGCACGTATGTAAGCTCGAGTATGGTTACCAATCATTAACAGTCTCGAACCACTATTAATCTTGTGTTGGTATGTTAATCTTGCTGATGACCACTGATAATTAACTAGCCGGAGAATATTGACCACATCGTTTGTTATCACATTAAACCTATTAACAATCTCAAATATAGACATTACTTTTTCACACGTTTTCTGTGTCCCAATCACACATCTATTAATAATCGTAATAATCGTACTGGTAATCATTTATTAACAATCTTCTTTCCTGAACATTAATAACTTTTTTTTAATAATAATTTTTTCAATAATAATTTATTTTTATATATCATTATTCAATATTTACTACCGGCCCATTATTTATTGATTACACGCTCAATAAGTTCATCGGTGATCATTCCTTGGTAATTTGCATGATGACCACCAGTGTTCGCAGCCAAAAATAAAGAATTCCAACAACGCACTATTCTTCGTCATTCGTTAAATACGGAGTTCCTCCGTGACGCCTTCTACCTCCTTTCCACCTTTAAAGTTTATTTCGATAGCTGCTCTCGCATTTTATCCTAAAACTTTTTTTATCGCGATCGACGATCGGCGGTGCGTAAAATATCACCCTGCTCGTTTCGGCGGGAAGCGTAAAGTCAACACGCGGATTCGAAGCGCTCTCGCGGCGCACTGAAGTGCGTCTAGCCAGCAGAAGAGGATCGGCAGCGTCGCGGCGCGTCGCGTCGTTTCGCGTCGCGCCGCTGCGGAGTGATTGCGAGTGCGACGAGAGTGACCCTGGCAATGAGTGCCGCCTGCGCACTCCCGACCCATCGTCAATCCTCTTCTCTCCCCCCCCCCTCTCTCTCTCTCTCTCTCTCTCCTCCTCCCTTGTTCTTTCTCTCCTCTCGATTTTGTGATTTTCTTTGAAATCACAAAATTTGGCTTCGATCTGACTCTCGAAAGTTACCCCCGTTCGCCACGGTTTTCCATCACATGCGTGCCACCCCTCTTTCTCCCCCTCATGTTTGTGCGTTCCCGCTTTTGCCGATTTGTTCCATTCATTCGCGGCCCCGAAAACTCCGAAGTTGGACGATACGCTATAATTCAAACCTGAGGAACGTAAACTGAGAAGCTATATTCTCTCTCGCGCCGAGGAAATTTCGCACAATCTATCGCAACAAATCTATTCTTATCTATCACTATTGGCCGCAACAAAATTGTTGCTGCTACTGGATATTTAAAGTAAAAGTAAACAAATTTTACTGTAAAAACCAATTGTTTGATGTTACAGTAAAATCTATTTTGTTAGCAAAGTAGAAATATTTTGCTGAATGAATTTGTTTATAGAAACATGTTAACTTGCTATGAAAGCAAACATATTTTATGCTATTATAATAAAAGTTGTCGCTAGCAGAACAGCAATAAATAAACAAAGCTTAATATCTTTTACTTAATATAGATAATATAGATAATATATTGCTGACTCAACATTCTTTTGATTATAACAGTATAATATGGTAAAAATAACAAAGAATACTCAGAAACACTTTCTTTTTATAAAAATAATAATCAACGAATAGATAATGAGCGAGAGAAGAGTTAGGTGTGTGCTAACTCACAAACAAATGTTATTAGATTATACCAATTTAAATTGTTATTCTAACACTTTTCTTAGTAAAACAAAATTATTTTGGTGCTGAAACTAAAATGTACTGTCAGCGCAACAAAAATTGTATTTTTTTTATTAAATAGAATAAATTTTTACTAAAACTAAATATGCAAATTTAACAAAGCTATTTCAGTAAATTATATTTTTTGTTATATTTCGTTATTGTTGTTGGAAAACAGTTTTTGTTGAAAACAGTTTTCCGGGTTTATTCGTGCAGCAACACAGAGATGTCTTGCTGTTATTATACTCTGCGGTACATCCTTGCAAAATATATACATTTTTAATTTTAATTGAATTATTTATTTTTAAATTTACAAAATGAAAGGTTTTTTAATAAATTCTTTTGTTTATATAATAACTAATAAAATTTGCTATAATAATTAAATATTTCATCAAATCTTTTTTCTCTGTGCGATCAGATATGCGTTTAAAATCTGATATATATATATATATATATATATATTTCATTTTAATTCTTTGCGAAAATCAAATGAGATATTGATGTAAAAAGATGGTACAAATCAAATGAGATTTTGATTGAGATAGGAGATTACATTTTAATGAGATAGTATTTTAATCCGATTTGCAGTGGGGTTTGCTATCTTTAGAAATCTTTGATGCTTTCTGGCAATTATTATCATATCTGATTTTGGAGTTTTTTTATATTTTGCATTTGATTTTATCATTATTATTTTTCTCAATAGTTGCAACTAATATCAATCTGCGCTTTCTCTCTTTTTTGTCTTTTATATTTTCTATCTCATATTTACATTTGCGTGATTATATGTGAAAGATCGTTTGGCAAAAAGATAGTAATTATTATTCTCTTTCAATTTTGATTATCTTGAAACAAAAGAGATTTAGAAAATATTAGATTTCGAGACAGGAAATAAAAATTTGCTAAATGTTCATATTGAAAATAATGTTTTGAGAGTTTGCCGAATAAGTATTTTTTCTACGTTTAAATCTAATTCAATTTCTATAAGCCTGATTTCTATCGTTCATACATCGTAGATTTAATTCTCCTGCTAGTCTCTTTGCCACTTGTTATACCAAATGTGCATTACAATATAGTTAGATTTTGTCCATAACATAAATCCAATTCTATAAATTTCTTTATGTCAAATAAATATTTTATTCGAAAATTGAGTCATACAATTTTTAATTACACAATCGAAATTGCCGTTTAGATTTTATAATTTATATATTAATTGCTATTCTCTCTTAATTAAATGCTGCACATTAATTGTACATATCATCGAATCATATGACTATATTTCATAATAATAATAATTTGTTTAGTTGAATAATTATGAATAAGTTATTGATAAAACCATGATATAAACTCTGACATTTATATGTAGTACGTTTATATGCATGTCTAGCGTACATAGATGTATATGTATATGTATATTTATATATAAGTATAAGAAAAATACTGAATAGTAATTTTATCATTTTACCTAACTTAACCTTAGAAAAAAAAAATAGAATTATATAAGAAGTTCATAACATTTGAATTAATAGTATTATTTCTATTCTCTAAACAAGAAATATACCTAATATCGTTTATTCACATTTGATATCTTTTTTATATGTTTTATATGTTGATATATTTTCGACGTTATTTTTATCTTATATTCTTTGCACTAAAACGATACTATTTCCTATTCGGGTTTTTTGTTTACTCACTTTTCCTTTTTTTATATCATGCGTTCTCGTATTTTTCTCTCTGGCATTTTTTTAGTGACATGCGTTCGTATTTTTGTTCGCACGTATTTCCACTTATGGGAGTTTATGCCACTCGTTCCAAGATAAATCCTGTTTCAACGTGTCCCTTTTATGATTAAACCAATTTCGTTGCCCTTTTCCTTGTCTTCTTCTTCCTTATTTATCAGTTGAAGACGTATCGAAACTCTCTTCCCTCAATCTATATATAGCTTATCTTCTTGATTTTGGTTTTTATGTTTTCTTCAAATTTCATTTTACTTTCTTACGTAAATTATGTATTATACTCTTTATTTACTTCTTTTTTATTTAAAAATAAATATAAAATTGTGCGAAATAAGTGAAGTACACATTTTTTAATATCTTCTTTTTTATTATTAATTGAATTAAAAGTAATGCAGTAGAATTGCTCTAAATATTTATTTTTATGATTTTATCGAAATTCTTTTCATATTAAAAAAATGGCTTAACACGGGTTATATCCATGTGTATTATTTGATCTAAACTAATAAAATAAAACTTTAGATCCTCTTTCGAACATATACGTTTATATTTCCTGACGAGATTTGAGAATAGTAATTAAATATATCTTTTTCTCTCTTTTTTTTCTCTCTTTCTTTTTCTCTTATCTATCAATACGATAGACAATCTTTTTGACGAAACGAGATAACGATTACTTTTACATGGCGGCAGTAACCGCGGATTTATCCACGTAAATCAAAATAAAATCCCGAACATTGGGTCGGGAAAAGCTATCATGATCTCTACGGTTAATTCTGGCTGTGATTTATCGCGGCGTATCTTTCGAGTAATCGCGATAAACCTCAGTATATGGATCGTACACGATAAGTTGTCAGTCGTCGGATTACAGGCTTCCTTTCGATATTTATTGTTTTATAACGCCACATAAAATTAGGAAAGATATAGAAAGATGTAGAAAGTGCATAATTATTCATATACATTTCGGAAGTGTATGATATACGACTACCGATTAATATCTTCGCTCTTCTCGAGATTTTCGTATTTGAAATTAACCTTGTCGTAATATCGATTCTAGTAATAGAAAACTGCGTTCTGGCGGAAAGCGGATAGCTGTAACGCTGTCACTTACGATTATAGATTAGGGCATCGATATACAATTTCAACCCTGCAATTTCTTGGCACCGTACACATCCATCTCTGTAAAAATATAATTGACACTATTTAAATAGGGAAAAGTGTTAGGTAGTAATATAAAGGCAGCGAATAGAAGGTGTTAATATTTATTCGTGATTTCAAAATAAAAAATAAGATTTTATAAAATATATAATTTAGAGGAAAGATTTCTTTTACTTAAATTTGACTATAATTATAATTATTTTTCGCGATGATTTATAAATCCCAAAATTTTGGATATATGTTTAACAAAATATAATAAAGTATATAAAATTAATAATAAATAAAACGCTAATATTTTCCTAATTTTGATTTAAATACTCTATACACATATAAATATTACTTTTATATGTCTCTTTTATTCTGTCAAGTTTGATGTTATAGTTTCAATTGCAATGTTTTTGTCATGATCAACGATATTTTCCTTCTTCAAGGAACGGATTAATTACTATGCGTTAATTACTATATCGCAGTAACATTAATTATGTTTTGAAACACTGACAAAGAAGCGATTACCTACGAATCCCGCGTGAGAATGGTATTGTTGTATTGTTCACGAAACTAGATTAATTGCGTTGCATCACCAATCGATGAGATATAGTCTTCCAGTCCTTAGGACTCAGATATCGATCAATGAGGTAAAATTACATGGTTTATACTTAGTAATTATCTAGTTAAAACATCCGATGCCGATGGATGAACTAATTTGAATGTTTCTGCCGGGAGCAAACGAAGCTAAACTAATTAACGTTCGTAAATTAAAAGGCACGATATTTTCATATTGTACTTTAGCTGAAATGAAAGCTAAAATTATCAATAACTAAATTGATCAAGTAAATAAAATAATAAAAAAAAAAAACATTTTATTTAATAATTTATATATATGATCTCATTGTATACATAACTAGCGTAAAATGAAAAGTTGTTGTAAATTTGAGTTCGTAAACATTGCGACACAGTTAATTTTGTTTTAAGATTTCTTAGGATTATCTTGTACTTTGTACTTGAACCACTTGCTACATTTTACGTCGAGTGCGATTCTAATTTGTGCGATCGCATATAAACTGAATGGCAAATATTGTTCAATGTAGCGCGGAAATTGCATGTACAATTAGCTGTAGCAATCGATTAATTGCAATGTGGAGGTATAATCGGCTCTAATCCACGCAATTCTCATCCTTTTTTCCGGTTTGTCTGATTGTTCTCTCGAAATAATTCGCGATTAGCTTTATGTATCGCTTGAATTCACGAGATCCATACATATACTTGCCTATCATATAATTAATCAGATTATTGTCCAAGTTGCTGCTATTGTGTTGCATACGCGTGCATAATCAATGCGATTATTCAACACGGTTGCAATTGCGATTGCGGTTGCGATTGCGATTTGTGCGCCAAAAGTTATTAAAAGTACACGAGGACCATGTTTGTTGGCTGCAATATAAACCGTGAGAAAGTTGCACGCATCGAGTTGCCAGCTGCACGATTTCCTTTAGATGATTTATTCACAATAATCATCAAGAGACATTTTCTTAAAACTCGTTTTACTAAATTAATGTTTACAAGCTCAATCTTTTAAAATAAATATACATAAATTTTATTATTTCACAACAGTCTTATGTAAAAAAACATTTTTGCACTATTAATTTTATTATCAATAACAGCATTCCTCATTTCCATCTTCATTTAGGAAAAAAAAAATAATGTGATTTTTATAGAAATTTATGAAACTGGATATCGAAAAAAGATATTTTAAACCTCAGTGAAAGTATCGAAGGATTAAAAGGCAAGATCGGGTCGACGGACGGGTCGAATTTTCCAACCACAACCTTTTTCCATCACTGTACCGACATCGAATTCCCATTTACGAGGAACGCGACAAGAGTTTCAAAAATTTTTCAACGAATTACAAAAGGGTCTCTGGCGAGTCATGTATCGCCTAAGATCTCCCGCCCTCGGAAGGGTCAAGCTGCGAAAGCGAGGAAAGATTTCCCTCGCAAAGCATATCTTTGTATCTTTATAAGCAATATGCTTGTTTTATAGTTTTATCGTACGTAAAGCTCAAACTTTATATTGAGTCTTTTACATATTCTAATCCTTTAAACAGGGATTGACAGGGACGAAGAAATACGATGTTCCAAAATAACTTGATAAATCGTCAAAACAAGATAGGGACAATTTTATGTCCTTGTAATCATATTTGAAGTGCCAGTTAGTAATCATCTGAATTGTCGTCTAGCAGGCGACACGCTTACATACTAGCTAGATGTATGGCTATTTGAGAATGATTGCGGATGTAAATAGGTTAACGGCGAGAGCTATTAGGTTATAGCACCCGTTGCTAATAATTTGGTTACGTGTATGTGAGACACGTTAAATCTGTTTGAATATTATAAAATAGTCAAACGATAGTATTAATCCGTCCTATTTAGGCTATTATTAGTTCATCTATTAGAATTATCGTGTTTGCTGTTCAGATGAATCAATATTGGATTAACTCGATCTTTATGGTACTATCATCTAGATGTTTAGATTTTTGTATATAACACAAAAATAATGAAAATCTTAAAATAGTTTTTTAATCATAAAATTTCGATTTTTAATTTTTAGAATGAGAGAAATTGCATTATATAATATTGTAACTTTGATATTATTTTGTCAAAAATATTTTGATGAAGAAAATAAAAATTACGGTAGAATTTGTTATAAAATATGAAAAATGAGAAATGACGAGCAAATAACGCGATGTAAAATAACAAGAAAGTAACAAATAATTCTTGCTTCATATGTCGGATATATTAAATGAAAAATAAAGCATTGTGCAACAGCGTGGAAATGTGCAGCCATTAGTTTTCTTACAACGTTCTATTTTTCAATATTTTGCAATAATAATGAATCGGTAACTACTGAGAAATTTGGAAATTTCGTGGAATAATTTGAAAATCTCAAAAATTGTAACAACTAATCTATTGGTCATTAATATTTGGGCGGAATTTAAAAACGCGCTCGAACGCGTGGAAAAGAAGAAATATAACTGCGATATCTCTCGGTATTCGCGCACCGAGCACCGGCAACGGAAAAATAAGTGACGACCATAATTCACGCGGTCTCCACCGGTCGCTGCCACCGGTCCAGTTCGTGTAATCACAATACAGATGAAAACTCGTCGTACCGGTGTAACGTATTGCCAGGGAGTTCGGTGGATAGCTGATTTTCGAATGATCAAAATACTCCGTCGAGCGCGGTACACAAATCACTTAATCCACGATAGACCGTAATGTACATATATTATAATAAGAAATATATAGAAAATCAAATAGAATATATAAATTTAAATGGGAAACATAAAATTTCAATTTTCTTGATTGAGTTTTCATAACCTCTCGAATGTATAATCGAGTTTTTAAACTTATCGAATTTGTCGCGTGATCGGATTTGTTAATCCTCTTTTGGGAAGAGGAAAGATATCTAATCTTATTTAATCCGATTTAAAAATTATTAATGCCGAGAATATAGAATTTAAAACGTTTTTCGAATTGAAAAACGTTGGAATTGAAAATATTAAGAAAGAATATACGCGTATAAAGAAAGCCAGATGTTTTTCATAGAAGTGGCACGTTCAGTTCTTCTGTTCTCGAATGTTGGAAGAAGATTTTCTAGTTCGAAATCACGTGATGCTATTCGCAGTGCCAGTTCAATCGAATTCCTTGGAGAACCTCGAAGAATTGTATTTTCTCTCGCACAGAACGAAATGCCGTATACAAGTTAGGAGATTTACGTCGTAATTCCAAAAGGGTTACGCAATAGCATAGTAAGATAAACGATATTCATCGTTTATACTTAATTTCTACGAATATCATGAAAGTATTGAAAAGTATTGAAAGTATTGAAAATTATTTTTTAATATTTTTACATTTCTCTTTACGTCTAGAAATCAAAAAGTCTGATTTCATTCTTTCTGCATTTTAATATCCATTTAATATTTTTTAATATATGTATATATTAGTATCATACATTGTGCTAAAATATAATTAAATAATTAAATTAGTGCCTATTTTAAATTACACTTTGACGTTTTAATTTTTATTATACCATAAAATTAATAGAAACTATCATATAGAGAAATATTTAACAAAAATAAATAATTTTGCTATCTGTATAGTAGAGATAGATAAATTATTATTAAAAACAATTGTCTTCTACATAACATCTTGTTTTGTAGCAGTGGTTAAATTTATACGACAATTTTCTCTATCAAATCGGTTCTAACTTCGCACATCACTACAATGTGTATATCAACATGTGCACGTGGATACAATTGCAGCATGAGAATTTGCATAGGTATTGTTCACTTAGATGCGTCAATTGTACAAAGCGTATGTCTAAGATAATATATCATACAAGATGAAATTTCAATTATCAGTGCTTTGAGAACAAATAATTTAATTATTTATTAGATCCTTTTTATAGTAATTTTATAATAATTTATAAATATATAAATATATTTATAATTTTATAATAATTACTTTTTTATATATTATCGAGACATTACTTTTTTATATATTATCGAGACATTTCAGAACTGTGTTGAAATTTTAGTTATATAAATAAAAGTATTAAATTCATGAAGTACGCTATTTTTAAATCTTAGATTTTGGATATAATTCGTTATATAATTAATTATAATTTTAATAGCATTAACACACAGCTGAAATTCTTTCTATCAATCCTAGAATTTCTTATCTTCTTGAAAGGAAATCAAAACCGTAATTAGACCAAACCATCGAATTTTAAAGCTAGGGTTTTTATACATTTCCTTTTGAATAATCTTTTGCAATTATGAATCAATTTTTTAACGAGACATATTTCAGGAATTTTTTTTTAGATTTGTCAGAATTAAAGTTTTTTTCTCACATCGTTTCTTAAATGATCAAGTGAAGTGATTGTTCATCCGGGATTCTCGGGATCCGTAAATCTCGTTTGTTTTTTCAGAATGCAGTAGTTTTTCTTCGAGAATCGACTATAAATATGCGACCAGATGATTCTGACGATCTCGATCTCTCACCGTAAACGAGAAGATGAAGGATGACCCGTCATCGTTGCTGAGAGCGGATGCAGAGTATTACTTTAACGATGTCTGAGTATCGCGTTCCTTAAATCGACGAATTTAATACTTAAGGACATAAAATAATCACGTCGCATAGTGACCCCATTTAGAGAAAAGTATTTCCTGAATTGTCAAACACATTAATTTCTATTTCTATCAATTACTTGCAAGTGTACTCTTTTGTCCGTTTACATTTATTCTGAACATTGCTTCACTGAAGAACTTATTTTTAAAAGCTTTAAATTATTTACATCTAAGTCTTAAATCCACTTAAGAAAAAAATAGAGGAATTCGAGTAAAAGTGAAAAAAAAAAAAATTGTAGGAAAATCTGATTTTTAGATATTAATAAAAAAATAGCGTAAAAATTATGTTAACTGATAATCGAGCTCTATCGACAATTTACGTCACATATACGTGATGAGAGAGCTTTCAATGAAGCGAAGGCAATCTGCGGTGAAGTGAAGCTTGTTAAAGCACTCGCGAACGCGTTAATTACATTTCGTTTGGTGGCGGCGCGCAAATCAACGATCACTCGTTTCAATCACTCGCTGAATACGAAATTTTAAAATTTCAGCCACGTGTTACCTTTGTGGACCTCTTTCGAACATGGACCTTCCACATCGCTTATATTTACGCGTTTTTTTTTTTTTTTATACGGCTCGTCTGTAAAACGGTAGTGGCAATATTTATCTCAACCCGTGATTCGTTTGATGTTATTTCAGTGCAATATGTGCTCGATATTTTAACGTTTCTGAGCAATTAAATTAAAGCTTACGGAAAAAACTGATTGTGCTTAAATAGAAAATTATTCGAATGTTTATAAAGCCTTTTATATTAAAATATAATTCAGCTAAATTATGTTAAAATTGTGTTTAATTTATGTTTTATTATGTTAAAATTTTTAAAATTAAAATTAAAGTTGACATTTTTTTCGACTGGCACATGGTAAAATCATTTTTTTTTAATTTTAAAGAAAAATTTTAAATATTTGTCACAATAAATAATATAAAAAACTAAAAATATTTTTAGTTTTTATTAACAATTATAACAATTTATTTTATACATATTCTTTATTGCGACTTTTAATTATTATATTCTATTATTATTCTATTATTATATTCAAATTTTAAAAATATTAATCTTAAAAAATATAATCTTAAATCTTAAAAATATCTAATCTAGATATAATCTTAAAAAATATTTTTTTATCATTTCTCTTTATTTCCGATCTCTAAATTTAGTGCTGTCATCGCAATAGCGGTGGATTCAGAATTCAAGATAAATAATTGCCTTTCCTAAATGGCATGTGAGTATATATATCACTAGTAGAGACATCAGTACAAAGACATTAAATTTCATGAATCGCCGTAACATGGGATTTTCTGAGAATCTTCAAGTAGAACGACATTGTTGAATGAGCCGCTTACGACGTCCTTTTGAAAGCACTGATAATAAGACTTACCACGTTGTCCACTAAATTATTACAAGAGATATTGCATAATCGTGAAATAAATCTGTTCAAAGACACGATATGCAAGTGAATCTACATTCACTACATATCTTCTACATTTAAGTTTTAAATATAGAAATCTAACTTATTTATAATTTATCTTCTCTAAAATTATTTAATAAAGTTTTCTGAATTTCAAATTAACAACTCTTTACATAGCAAAAATATCGTTAAAATAAAATGATATTTTTTTATATTTTTCTCGATTAACAAAATTTCCTCATTTTTGCTCAGTTTGTTGATATTCTAATATCGTTTCTATCTGAATCACATTGAATCATATTGAATAATAAAATAGTACATCATCGTCGTAATGTAAACTTGAAATAACTATTCATCCGATTACTGCTGGATTATTGCCTTAAATCTGAAATAGAGATTCCCTTCTGGAGCTTAAAACAACCAAATCCTTCTGGAGAATGCTGATAGCCAGTATGCTCTTAAACAAAATTTTGCCGTTATCGCAATCTTCGCTTTTGTATGAAAAGTGATATAATTGAAATATGTAGGATATGTTAAAAGCCTTTTAACATATCCTACATATGGCGATTTATTTTCTATAGGATAATATTGGAGCATCATGACAGAGAAGAGTTTGACACTCGGCCATCATACAGCGAGATTCTCAACTCTGTCGGTGACAAACTTTGTAATTTAATGCAGCTCTTGGATGTACAGTAACTAGAAACTTGGACCGATAGCGAACGATGAAAAACTGTCGATCGTGTTGTATAAAAGTTTTTCGTTGAAAAATCTTGATGATTTTGCTCTTTTTAGCTGAGATAAATTTGGCAAGAGAAATACGTCCGGAAATCCGAGAAAATAAATTTGCATCTTCTATAAACCAGAAAGAAACCAATAAAACAATACTAAGATATCTCTAACTAAATAAATTTTATATTTATGTGAATATTTAATGATAGCTATTATTTGCGATCTTTTGATTTTTATTATTAATACATTTTATTATTGATTTTTATTATTAAGACAATGCTTAATAATAAGTTTACATAATTTTACATAATTTAATTTACTATTAAATATTACGAACTTCATTTAGAAGAGAATATGCAGTTAGAAACAGTAAAAAAATAATTCTTTTCTTAAATTAATTTTTTCTTAAGTTAATTTTTACACATTTTAAGCTAATTAAAATAATGATATATCATTAAGTATTTTAAAATAGAGATTACATGTATAAATCATAATATCAAAATCTTTAAAGTTCTCTTCCATAAAATCGAGTTTTTTAATCTTTGTATTCAAACTTTATAAAAGATAGAAAAGATAGGGAAAAAAAAAACAAATTGATATCTTGATTCAGTAATGGAAAAAGAACATAAATCTTAAAAAGTGAAAAATTTTGCTCGACAAGGCGTCTTTTGTACAGAAGTTCTAGATAATAAACAATTTAATTTTTCAAAAGCAGTGATAGTGTGTATACGAGATTGAACATGATGCAATATCTCAACGACCGCAGTACATTATTTACGCGAAAGTTCAACTTTGTATATCCGCGACAACGGAGACTCGAGATACTTGGCGGCTGAAGTTGCAATTTCGCGCGCAATAAATCGTAAATGTTTTTCTAGTCGTGCTAAACTTTGAACAATCGTCATTTGAACGATCATCGTTTAGCGTGGCAACAAATATATAGGGTGTTGACCATTGCTCGTTTCTAAGAACTGATACAATTGGTGGTAGTTTTGTGAATTCATTTCATATATTGTGTTACATATTATATTGTTATCGTCATTATCGTTAACTTCGATTGTTTTAATTTTCAACGTCAAACACCTTTATGATTAAATCTATTTAATTAATTAATTTAAATAAAAAGCTACCTAAAAGCTTTTATATATTATCATATTTATTATAATAAAGTTTAAATTTTTTAGAAAAAATAAATTTTATAATTAATATAGCGGTATACGGTTGTAATAATTTTTAATAATAAGTATTAAATAATCTGTGCGAAATTCTTTATCTACTTTTATTGATTTTTTGGGACACCCTATGTACATGAATTGCGTACGTAGAATCGTACTTCTAGCAAGCTGCTTTTTCGTGAATCATCGACTCGGCTAGCCAAAGTGGAGCCAGAAGCCAGACATTCGGGTGCCAACGGTGAAATCCATAAGTAGCACCAGCATCTGACCTTTCTTCCCATTCCGGCCGTGCCGCAAGAGGATTTTAACCGCATGGAAAACTATAAAATCGAACGGGAAGGAAAAAAAAACGCAACCGACGTTTAATCCCGCAAATAGTGGCGAATTTATTGATAAGGTTTATTTATGTCGGTGGTTAAATTAGTGGCCATTTCTAATTCGTTACTTTTAACATTTTACATCAAGCACATAGGCAGAATTAAAGTTTAACAAGTATGGCTCTATCGCTAAAAATCACTAAAAAAAATTTCGAGAAATGCGGATTAAAGGAAATCACACTGTCGCATATGTATTAAAACAATAATGTAATATTAAAAGTTTCACAATAGAAATTATAGATATAGAATACCTAGAATTATAAATAAAGAATTATCTATTGTGCCCTTATAAATCGAGATAATATCTTCAGAGCTTTAATCTGAATTTATGTTTAGAAGAACAAGCTCCTCTATCTTTTATATCATATTCTTTTTATCAAGTTCAATAAAAAAATTACGTGAAAGATTTGATGCGATTGATGTTTCTTTCGCGACAAGTATATGCGCAACGTGTGCTTCGGCGAATACCGATCGTATCTCGATGTTTCCTCCTCGACAGAGCTTTGCATTTTTCCACTTGGCTCATTCACATTTTTCTAGTGTAGGATAGGCATCCTTCATCCACACGATTTCCATACGCGTCGTATGTCTTTCGTCTGCTGCCATTCCATCTTCCGAAGGAAACATTATAAATGTAAAGAAAGTCGTTCCTGGTCGACGCTGCCATGTATAAGTTGTACAATAAAGTATCAGGATATAGAAATATCCGAGAAAATTATATTATCCAGATTGTGTCTTACATCAATAATACATCATCTACATATAGAGGAACATATTAAATTGTTAAGAATTTTGACATTAAAATTTAATATTAAAATTGCATTAATTACTATATTACTATACTCATTTTTTCTCTACTTATACACTCATTATTTGATTGTCGAATAAGATGCAAAATAACAATATCTTTAAAGTTATATGCATTTGATAACAGTTTTTCTTACTGAATAAATAAAGAAGTAATAAAGAAAATTTTTTATACAAGACTGGAGACATTTTATATGTCTTTAAATATTTTTACATTCATTGTATTTCCCCCTATCGAACAGATAAATCTTCTCTGTTTCTTTTAAACATATAATACGTCCTCTCTTTCTTTTTCTCTCTGAATACTCACGTTTCAAAGTTCATCCTCTATATATGCCTTTGCGCGATAAAGATTTTCTTCATCTAAGAAAAGGTCGTGGATTAATTTTTTTTTTTCTCTAAAACCGCACAAAGACTTAGCGAGTGAATGTACACGAGTGTGTCAAAGAGAACAGTTTATTATATAGGAAGGATGTTATGTCTCATTTTGTCCTCGAAGATATAAAAATGCAAAGCTTTTACAGTGGCTTGTATACATTTAAATTACGAATTTTGCATGTAAAATATGCAAAAGACACATATGCAAATAATTTTACATCTTCGTATGTGTATCGATAGATCATATAATATTATTATTTATATATATATATATATATATATATATATATATATATTTTTTTCAATGTGTCTTTACATATTACTTAATTATCTGCATTGAACTGATTCATACCTTAAAATTACGAATATTTGACAGATTTGAAGATATTATGAAATATGTATGCGAAATTTTTTTACAAAATTTAAGGAAATTTAAGTAACAAAATTTAAGTATTAAGTATATAAATTCAAGTATATATATATATATATATATATATATATATATATATATATTTTGCATACATATTTTATAATATCTTCAAATCTGTCAAATGTTTATAATTTTAAGATATAAATCCATTCATAATTAAATAATATGTAAAGACACACATTGGAAAAATATTTTTCTCAATAGTATTCCTAAGAATATCTAATGACTAAGATGGTATTTTATTTATTGGATTTATTTTCGAAGGGAGAATGTATATATGATAAATGTTAGGCATCGAAATGAAATTTTTTTTACGCGTCTTCCAGAACACTTCTTGTTCGTAGAGAAGCGGGGATGAGAGTGGAGAGATATTAAGTCATATTTTATTCAGATGAGGGTATATTACAGTCATCAATGCCATGCCATCTGCAGAACGATCGGACAAGCATACACGTGCATTCACGTGAAATCGAACTGGCCATCATATCGGGTTTATATAGGATTCAGTAAAGTGAAATGGCTCGAAAAAAACTAGTTTTGAGAGAATATTTGTACATACAAACATATTACATATACATTCTGTTTCTATTTTTCATTATAATTCTTTTTGAATATTTTAATAATATTATTGTTGTTCTAAGATTGTCAAAAAATGCAAAAAAAATTTAATTTGTTTGTGATAAACTTATTTAAATATTTCAATTTCGTTAAAAAAATTTATATTTTTATTTTACCGCAAATTTTCTTGTTTGTATTGAATTATTTACAAACTAGAGAATTGTGCAGAATGCAAACATCAATAAATATCGAAAACCAAATTTATAGAAAGACCAGAAATAATGTGTATGTGTAAAAGGGTATATCAGAGAGAGAAATTTGTTTGCTTAGGTTTTAATAGAAAGCTAAAACTTCAATCCTGTTCTCTATCCATATCTGGGGAGTGAATGACAAAAGGAGGATAAAAGCTGCACTGCTTAATAGCACTGCTTAATAGCATTGCTGCGGTAAAATGGTATCAATTACATTTCGATACCGTAACCAGAGAATGTAATTTATTCTTTGATGCCAAGGTTTCTGAAACGAAAAGTATAATGCGGATCTTGAAATGCACGTCAATTAATCTTCTCTTCGAAATTATTTCCATTATAAATGTTCTAATCAATATCTTTTTCTAGGTCACTACCACGGTAATAAGATTAAAGCTTTATCATTTTGCTTATCTTTTAAATTCTACACATTTTTTTTTTTTTTAGTTTTTAAGTAACAATCGTATAAAAGCATAATGTTATCTCTCTCTATTATTTGTCATTACGTAATTCTTTCTTTTCCTCTCTCATTTGTCCCATCTGTCTATTTATCTATTTATTTATCTATTTATCTATCTCTTTTTGTTGTAAACTTTTACTATAATATATTAATATAATACGTATTCTTCCGTTCGATCTCGCGTCTTTCCTTTTTGTTTGATAAATGCAGTTTATCTCCCGTAGTGTAGACTATAGATAACATACCTGCATTAAATCAATATCTCATTTTATATCACCTCGCGTTACTAAGAGAGGGGAGAGAGCGAAAGGGAGGGAGACTTCGACGTCTTATCATTCATCGTCCGTCAAATTTTCCTCCAGGCTCAGAATCGAAATATATTTATGTATTCTCGCATAAAAAAACTCAATGAGTCGCATCCTTATAAGAATAGAAGAGAGAGAGAGAGAGAGAGAGAGAAAGAGAGAGAGAATAACCGAGAAATAGAGTGCAATACTGAATTTGATCGCGAGTGCCGCTAGAACAGATGCATCTTCGAGATGCATTCTCGCCCACGGAATATCGATCCCGGTTTCTCCGGTACGATAAGAGAGATTTTCTCGACACCTTGCCAACCCTAACAACCCTTTGCCCTTTTCTCGCGGTACCTTCGGGCGACGATGAGGTAAGAAGATAGCGCGAATGACAACTATCAACTCACAGAATTATAACGAGGCGAAACCGATACTCGATTTCCCGATTCTCTGGCGAATAGCTTTGCAGCAAATTCTGTAACGGCGAGACCACTACCGCCGAGATCCGAGTTTACAGTTTTAATATCAACAGTTTATAGAACAACAAGTTAGTCGGCCGTCCGTTAGTTCGTTAGTTTCATCGTTAAATACTTGATCAATGCATGAAGTCGCTTTTACCTCCTCGCTCCTTTTGCTCGATGAGCAAATGGATTTCTCGGTAATAACGAGTTAAATATGAGCACCGGGAAATGCTCGTTTATGACCACTTGACTTGGCTAAGTTATATCTCGGCGTGGATTCTCTAATTGCTTTCGCCTAGAAATTTCCTCGAGCTTTTTGTTTGCTTAAGCTTATTTTAAACGATTCTAGATTTCGCGATGTAGTTTCCAACAAAATACTATTTATCATATTTGATATAACGCAAAGAATTAGGTTATAAATACATATCAAGAGAAACATATATAATAAATCTATTTATAATAAAATGTATAATAAAAATATTATAAATATATATATATATATATAAAATATTATAAATCGATAAAAAATAAAAAATAAAAATAGATATAAATAATTATAAATAGATTTAAAATAAAATTATAAATAGATAGATATCGGAAATATATAGATATCGGAAAAGAAGATGCGAACTATTTATAAAGGGATTTTAATTTTTATATCGCTTTTATTCAATACTTTCTTTCAGCTCTGCTTTTATCTTTAAATATCACAATGCTTGCTAACATGAAATTAATTTTTTAATGTTTTAATTAATTAGTTAACTTTTTAATTAATAAACAGACAATTGTTAATATATATATATTTTAATTATTTTATTTAGAACCATATTCAAAATAAAATCTATCTGTTTCATAAATCAATCATATAATTTAAGATACAACAATTGAAATTTATGGTAATGAAATGAGATGCAAAACTCCCATCAAAATCGGAAGGGCGAAAAAAATTAACTATTTTTTCATAAGTTCATGATCATTAAATATATAGGGAAATTATTTTTATCCTATACTTCTGTTTATTCGAATGCTTTTCGAGAACCTTGCAATAAATTTTAATAAAACAGTAAGAATTATAAAGAAAATTGTAATAAAAATATTTGACCATAATTATATTTTTAGTAACTTTTGAAAATACAATAATTATATTTATTCAACAATTTGTAGTTAACAATTTGAGCCTGATACATGATGTTTATAATATATAATGATAATACTAATATAATATCTGCTATTATTAATTATTTAGGATTAAATATAATAGCACTAATAAACGATATGTAAAATTCGAGGAATTTGTTAAAGGAGAATTATAATTATACATTAGAGAAATTATAATTATACATTAGAGAATTATAATTACACATCACAGAATTATAATTATACAGAATTATATATTTATGTTGAGAATTTAAGCTTTCTATTAGGTTTATCTTCCTTGTATCCGAGATTCTCACCCGAGGAATTTTCTGATAACGTCGATCGGAGTTGACGGAGTTTGATCGAAAAACGAAACATACTTGAGGAAAACGTGCAACGAATAAGTTCCAAATAAGTTGAGCATTATCAGAAACCGATCAGGGTTAAATCGAGCGAGTCATTCGTCGAGCAAGCAAGCGATCGATTAGCATGCCCTCACGAATTTTATCGCAAATTCTCTCCCTCTCGATCGAAAGTTGGCAGTGGCACGTAATGGATTCGATTGTGCGAGGGGAACTCGAAATACCTTTGCGAAGAAACATTGACCTTTGCAATGTTTACTCGGTCCCTTTGATCCTCATTATTTATCCTGTAACGCTTTCCGCAAGATAAGTACGTCATAAATTACGAGAGTTGAAATGTTGAATCGTTTTCTACCGTTTATTTACGCGGCCCTTAATAAGCTTATTGATGAACCCGCATTTTCGTCGAGAAACACTGTTAAACAATCGTTAAACAAACGACTGAAAAATTTTAAGCAAAATCGTTAAATGCATCGCGGAGATACAACATATTGCATCTTTATTTATATTAAATCTTATTTGTAATTGCACTACCCATCTGTTCAAATTGCTACTTATGTATGTAATATTTTATAAGATATTTGTGTTAGACTATATCGATCGTTTAACGACGAAGCGATTAATATTAAGCGGGGATTATTTATTTTTTAGAAAGATTCAAAGAGATTCCGTGATTCGAGCGTGATCGCAGAAGGAAATTGCATTCTAGCAATGACTTGGCCTAGATAATCAAGATATAAATAGAATTGGGAGGCTGTGTAATTATCTGATTGAAATATTCCTGGACTATTTGTCGATTTTATTTGATAAGTGCGGACAATCCGGTTGGTTATCCGCATCGTAATTCGTAATTCGTTGCGACAATTAAAAGTCGGAATTTTGATATTAACATTAATTAAATCTGATTGCTAATAAATTAAATTTCGTAATCGATACGATTTGATCGCTCTAGTTATTTATTTCATTAGTGGATTGAATTAATTCCCTTATCTCTGTTGTGAATTTTGTAAACAGATATGCAGCATAATAACGTAATGCGTTGCTACAATGCTGCATTAATTAAATCTTGGGGTAGGTTAATTCATAGACTCACACAAGTTGTCAGCAGATTACTATAAGCACGGCATTCTCAAACTCTAAAAATTCAAGGATCTTCAGCAAATATGATGAATACAATGTATGTACTAAATACGAATTAACGTCACCTTCGTAAAGTTGCAATTGCACAGATATAAATTTACACGCAGAGGTACAAAATTATATTATGCAATATAATACACGTAAATGGATACAATAAGCATGAAACGCGCGAAAGGAATATTAATGAAAAAAATTATTAAAATTATTGAGCTTATAAATATACATGTGGGATTGTTTTATTAATTTTTTATTTTGTGATATTTATCGTACTTATTGAGCCAGCATCAGAGCAACGCGCGTGCGTAGCGAATAAAGAATGTCATCGACTGAATTTCTACCACGTCCACACGTCCACGCGTAATTCTCTGATGCAAGTAGAATAGACCTGTTTAAGGCCAGACTTGGTAGATAGAATTAAAGCCACTGTGCCACTGATGTAAGCGCGTTTCTGTACAAAATAGACGACGCGATGAAACCGAGAGACCACCAACGGAACTTCGCAATCAATTTATGTTTGTTTGACTACGATGTTAGTCGCATTGCGGGGTGCAAGTTTATTATTTTGAATAAAATAATAATAATAAAATTTGAATAATAAAATTTGAATTTTATTTTAAGATGTCTTATACTTTTTTATATGAGATAATGTCTCATTTTTTAAATATTATTCTATAAAATATTTTTTTATTGTTGAACTATGTTACATTTCTTAAAATTACATTTTTAGCGTAAGTAAGTAAAGTAAAAAGAGCATACCAAAAGAGCACTCCAAAACGTCCAAGAATATTCTCTGATTAAGAACATTATTCATTGAATTATTCAATTTTTATGAAAATATGTACTTTAAAATACAATGTTTAATTTTGTTTTTTTCTACTTAATTTATTTTAATTATTTACATAATATTATTATATATATTTACACTAATTATACAATTATATTATATTTACACAATAATATTAATTTAAAAAAGAAGAAGACTGAATGATATTTTTCATCTACAGAGTTATTACTTTAAAGTAAAAGAAATCCTTCTCTATTCTATTTTATCTCTCATTTTTTTTCAAATTTTGCACACAATTTTGGTTTGTTGAAAGAAATGAAATAATTAAGGATATAAGGTAACTTAATACAGATAGTAAAGTGGATAATACCTTTCACAAATGGAACTGCGTCCAAACAGACATTGTATTAATCCTCTTACCACACACGTAAGCAACATAGAGACGGACATAGCGTTTGGAGTAACCGGTGCGAAACTGTAGTTAAATTCGCGAAGTTGAATGTTACTTCGAATTCTCTCTCTCTCTCTCTCTCTCTCTCTCTCTCTCTCTCTCTCTCTCTCTCTCTCTCTCTCTCTCTCTGATTAGATTAAAGTCTACCGCGTGTGCATGTGCAATTTAATTTATTGCTCAATTCGCAATTCGACGATCGAAAATTAATCAGTGTCGCGCGACGAATAAATTCGATGTGATAATCGAACACGTTAATCTGTAATCCAACACGTTAATCCGTTTACAAAGTGAGTGCCAATATTCGTTGCTTGACTATCTTCTTCGTAATGTATAAGTTAATGTAAACACGGAAAAGTTTAAATTTGCTTATGACAATCTCAACATAATAATAAATTATTCAAGAATGAAATGAAGAATGTGGAATCGTACATTTTATTATTTTGAATAATAAAATGATAATAATAAAATTTGAATAATAAAGTTTGAATTTTATTTTAAGATGTCTTATACTTTTTTTTTATGAGATAATGTCTCATTTTTTTAAATATTATTCTATAAAATATTTTTTTATTGTTGACGATGTTACATTTCTTAAAATTACATTTTTAGCGTATAAGTAAGTAAAGTAAGAAAAATAATTTAATTTGTTGACAACGGTTTAATTATATAGAATTCTATCTATAGTCGAGAGAAATTCATATAGGCATTATTTATGAGACTCCGCCTTTCTTGTGTGAATTCTTCAAATGTTAAAGAATTGATTCCAGGCAAGTTTAGTTATTTAATGAGTAGTCTGACTTTGGACAATGCGATGTCTACACAACTATTGCATAGCGGTACTTTTTGTAACGGAACATCTACTTAATGACTAAAAACTATTCTTATACAGAACGTTTCAAAATTAACGAAATTCAAAATTAATCATTAATACTTTAATAATTCATACTTTTTATTAACATTAATTTTTTTATTCTAATTTTATAATATTTTAATAACATCAAAATGTAACAAAGATGTTATACAATATATAATTCATGTTTTATACATAAATACACACACACACACACACACACACACACACACACACACACACACACACACACACACACACACACACACACACACATAAAACTAAAACTATATTTATATCTTGGAAATTATTCAAACTTCTTCCTGATTAAAATCCATTTGAAAATTAATAAATATGATATATATATATATATATATATATATAGATATATATATAGATATATATATATATTAGAAATAGATATATTTTTAGTCTGGTTCTTTACATTTTTTAAAATATTTAATACATTCCTAATTCATATACATATAAATCATTAAAATTATTTTACTCTACGATATCGATTTCATATTTTTAAAATATTACACTCATATCAACTCAGTTGACAAGGCATAAAAGTTGCTTCTGCATGTAGTATCACATCATATAAAATTATGTTTGACATCAGGCATTGAATGTATTGTCTTACTGCTGGATGTTAGTTTCTGTCAACAAGTAAACCCAATGACAAATCGCTTACGCGACGGATAATCTTTGAGATACAGGGCATAATGCATTTCTCATCTCTCCAATTGAATTTCAGCAAACATAACACTTCCATCATAGCGTAATCACATTTAGTTGTCTCGGGAAAGCAAGTAATCATATTACATAATCGGTACACATACAATCCAAATCAGAATGCATGGAATCAATATTGCATTTTACATGGTAAATCTGGCACAGAAACCGTGGATAACAATCGTTATACCTCCATAATAACCGAGACACTTCAAAATTCTCAGAATGCGTAATAACAACTAACATTCAAAACTTTTTGCTAAAATTTTTGCTCTTTTACTAAAAATAACAATATCGATCCTGTTAATATCGCAGAGAATTAAATTTATTTGTATTATTATCGTTTTAAATCATATAATTATTTTTTTCCATTAATGAGATGAATTTGTTCCGTTTTTCAAAATTATGGCATTGTCCATTTGTCGACGGATAATGTCATTTGAGCTCATGCCAGTGTACATCTTAAATTTATCCATCTTAAATTATACATCTTAAATTTATAATTTATATATAACAATAATGTCACTAATTTGTTGCCCTTATACAGTACAGTTTCGCCGAAGCGCTTCACTTCATTAGTTTCTCGAAAATTGTCTGCATTTATTATACGTGTCCTGTAGAAAACTTTCCCGGAATAAAAAAAAAGAATATGGAATATAAGCGATTTCCTCTGGGAAGTATTTGCCATTTCCAACGTTTACCATAAAATTGGCGTATTATGTGTACGTTGCACGTGAAAGTAAGGACAAATATTTTAACATAAAATGCTAGCGTGTGAAGAACACAGTGATATATTTATACATGAGTTCATGTTATAAAATTTCAGAAGTAGAATAGAATTCATTGCCTAATAAAAATATAACAATCTTTTCTGCTTAAAAAGTAACAGTATTTTGGAAAATAATATTTAAGGATAAGATATAAAATGTAATAGTGCGAAAGCAACATAAAAGCCAGGATTATTAAATACATTCGTTTATTAAATAAAGTACAACTATTTTTTTAGTAACAAATCAATAACTATATATTTTTATTATATATGTATATCACAAGAAACAAAACCATGAAATGTCGCTTTCGTTTTCTTTGATAACACATTATTGCATAACATGATCACATTTTATATTTTCACAAAAGAAATTGAATAACAATTTTGAATAACAATTCCTGAACTTTGAGGACTGATTTGTAAAAGATGGAGCATGAAAATAGACGAGACGATAAAATTTATGAAGATTTATACGACGTAAAATTGAAGAGAAATGCCAAATAACGAACTAAATTCAGCAGTAGTAATAATATCGTCGGTTATTTGTTTTTTACTTAACGCAAAACTATATTTGTCTCACTTTAAAGTCAGATTTATCTTTACAGACGCCATTATCGGAATATTACAATTACAAAGTGATTCTAGTTTACGGTTACATTTTTCCTACGTCATGCTTGTTAAAAAGCGCGACGGTAACAAAAGAATAGACTGAAATCTGGGTGGCGGCCAATAAGCGAAAATAAATTCGGCGAGAATCGACCGTGAATGCGACGAAAAAATAAATGCAAGTACGATTCGCGACGTTTGCTAATTTTACATGCTGGCGCCGGGAATGTCCGTCAATTTGCAGCCTTGAGCTCGGTAAAAAAATAACCACGACGTAGAAAGTGCGTTCTTTTCATCAACAGGGCTGCATAAAATTGTATTACTTTGACATTTTTTAGATAAAATATGAGAAAGATATCAAAGACATTACATTGATTTTTTTCTATAAATTTGAAAGATTTTTTTTTAAAAGAATATATTAATTTAATATTAATGTAATTTTTTAAAGTCAAATAACATTTTATTATTCTTATAAGTTAAATAAACTTATAACTTCTGAATGTGCAATTTTTATTTTATCCGATATCAAAACCGTTGACGTAATAATTTTTATAAAAATCTCTGATTGAAATTTTAGTTCAAAGATTTATCGGTAAATGTGAGTTGAGATTCTTTCTTAAAAATGGTGCAACGCTTTATCATTGTAAGTGCGTCAATTATTCTTCTATCGTTGCGCAACGTATGAATCAAGCACGTTTTCGCTGGCGTGAAAATATAAAATTCGTAATGCGTGGCGATCGTAAATAACGCAGCGCGGGCATTTACGCGGCTGCAAGACAGTTGGAATGGAATTTATAGACTTTCAACTTACTCATTTCTATTACTTTCAACTTGCTCAAATAACAAAAGCAGCGTACGATGACCGTTACTCGTCGTCGTTATTGTGATAAATTTCATCGATTCCTTCGGGGCGTTTTCAGTCTATTGTATATTCAACGAACGTGCCCGGACGTCATCTCATTGCGGAAAAGACGATAGTCTTCCACCTACCGTTGACTTCCTTCTCGTAACGCCCTTAGCGCTTTAAGCTGCATTTGTATGCAGCTGGAGTATTGTGGCAAATGGAAAAGGAAGATTGTGTATCTGTAATGATTTTTCAGTAAAGAAACTCATCGTGTGTCGACTTAAGACCGCTATTCTCCGGAAACGAGCGTCAGCGTTCTAAAGTTTCTCGTAGAAAGAGAATCTGTGAAAATTATTGAATTAATACGTGGGGCGTATGAAAGTATCATCGCATTTGTAATATTACACGGAATGTTGCTATAAAATTTAATTTACGTATATTAATATTAATTATTTTTAATGGAGATATTCTGCGTAATATCCGAGGGCCGAAAAGGCGAAGCGTTATGCATAATAAATTTTTGCCGTCAAGTTTAAGTCGTTAGCGCTTTAAATTGCATTTGCATGCAGCCGACGTAACGTGGGAAATCGAGAAACAAGCTGTGTACATAACAATTCCGCTAAACTAACTCATGTATTAATTGTTAAAATAGTAAAAGCGTTTCTTGAGGAAACCTTTAGAATTTTGTTCTATAGATTTTAAGCAACACTTTATTTTAGCGATATATTACAAATATTGTCATATAATATACTTTATTTCTGTGAGAAATTAAATTTACGATATTAATTATTTTTTTATGATATATAACTTTTTTTTACTGAATGACTGAAAAAAATCCCGATCAATGTTTAAGTCGTATTTCTAGATGCAATTCTCTTCCACAGATTTTACGATGCAATTTTTATTCACAGCTACCACGTGCTCGAATTAAGCTCGACTAACGTGAAACATAGTGCCAGTAGTTGCTATAGTTTTTTTTCTTCTTGTTGACCTTTGGGGATCGCGCGAGATCCTCGAAAGCAATTTTATCTGCAAAGTCTCGATTAACTCTCACATCCAGAAATCGGATGAACATTCGATTGGATTTATCTAAATGCTTCGTCTCAATAGCAATAAAAAACAAATTAAATTGTAGACATAAAATACAAATATAAATACACACACACACATATATATATATGATATTACATAGAAATAATAAAAATAAGAATGGAAATAGAGATAAAATAAAAAATATAAGTATAGTATGAACTTTTTCTAAGAATTAAAAGTTTTATAAGGTTATTTTTTTCTGTTTTTCTTTTTATTATTTTTATTTTAGTTATATTTTTATTGATCTTAATTTAATTAATTTTGAATTATTTTTAAAAAATTATTATTTGTGTGACGACATTAAGTAATTTTCACTTTTAGAGGAAAAAAATGTTAGACAATGATCCTTTGTAGTTAATTACAAATGTCAAAGAGAGTGTTATTATTTGCACATAATGCATTATTAAAATTTCTTTAAAGTTGCAAATTCTTTAGAAAACCTTTGAACAGGTTTTTAATGATTTTATTATAATGACATATAAGTCGACGACGAGTGTCACAATAAAGTCTCCTTTAACGTGAAAGCGGAATCCGAACAAAAGATGGATCATCCGCTGAAAAATAATTAATCTTCTATGTTCATTTGTAAAAAAAAAAGAAAAAAGAAAGAAAAATACAAAGGAAAGAAAATTCCCGCGATTCTGACCACATGGACTCTCGCTGAACGAACATTGTTATACCACGATTCATTCTTTCGGTTGTCTGCGGCTGCTGTTTCGAACGAGCGCGTTTTATTATCACAAAAGATTACTCTTGCTACCCGTCTATGTTCAATTACGTAAATCGGACGGATTGGTAAAGCTACCATCAAAATTAATTACATAGAGATTATTGTCTTTAGCATTTTGATGATGATTACCAATTAATACAGATAGCAATCAACCCACGCAGAATCGCGTTACGCGAGTCAAACAACTACTGAAATGTCATATTAATTCTTTATATTCTTGTCGGATAATAATTTTTTAATATTAGCTTTTGTTATGAATATTTAAAGCTTTGAGAATTAATTAACATTAATATGAAAATAAAATCAATAAGTTAATACTGGATATAGAAAATGTCAAAGTAAACAAATTTATAAACAATTTTTTAAAAAGTTTTTGAAGTGCAAACATTACAATTTACAAATCGAATCTCTTTACTATGTCATTGATTCGTAGAATCCAAATACATTAAGTTATGAAGAAACGTTAGTGTTCATTACTACATATTATAAATTGTCTTGAATATCATAAGTGAGAAGATATATTATTATAGAATATCAAATTATCGAATAATAAAGAGATATTGTAGTTCAAAATTTTCCAAATAAGGCAGTCAAAAATGAAAAGAAAAATTGAAAATTGAAAATCTAAATAATTAATTCTATCACAACAGTCTAAATACATATATATTCTACAATAATTAAATTTTTTTAATTGAATATTTAATCTAACAGTATTCTCTGCACAAATAGTAAGCTCTATTGATTGAATTTTTAAAACAAAATAAAAAATAATTATTTTTAGTAAAAGATAGATAATAAAAGAAAATACATTTTTTAGAAAATTATAATATTTTTATTATTATTATAAAAATTAGAAAAAAGTTTTTTTTGGAATTTTTATGAAACTCAAGTTGTAAATATTTTCAAAACGTTTTAAAATTGTTTTGTTTATATAATTGTTTTGTTTCGTTTATATTGTTTACTATTGTTATTAAACAATATTATAATATTACAAATGATTTATCTTTAGCTATTGAAAAATTCAAATCTGAAAAGACTGATTGTTTTTCTATTAATGATGAGTTCAAAATTTTCATCATCATTTCTTGCCTCGTTTTATAGAAAATCAATATATTAATATATAAAAAAAAATAAGGCATGAATTTATGGGCATATTAATATTTTCTTATATTTTTGCGCAAACGGAATTTCATAACATCTGTTTGCAGAGTTTGTTATCATCATGTTTTATATCTTTCATAAAAATTAATCATTGGAAGTTTTTCCATTCGGTACGCGATGTGACTTCGCGATTTATACAGTTGCAAGAGAACGGACGGTGCATCTTTGTGTAATTATTGCACGTTGTTTTTACATTGTAACGTCGGGAGACGGTGCACACACACTCTGTTTGCATATTTCACCGAGATTTATTCCACCGTTGGAGAAAACTTAATGGTGACGTTGCAGCGAAGTTTGTATTATTTCGCGCGATGTTCTTTTCATGCCATAGTACCGTCGTCTACTGCAAACTGCAGTCGCTTTAATGTTAGTGGCGAATTCAGAAAAGTCAGCCAAGACCGTCGCATGATAGAAATATTACTTTTATCTAATGCACATTTCAAAATTCTACATATGAAGTTCTATCTTTGAGTTCCTCGCATTACAACTCCTTAGAAAGTTTATAGATAGAGAAAAATATCATAATATGAAAGATCTATTTAGCAAGTATAATGTAATAACAGCTCGATCTTTTTTTTTTTTAATTAAGATATCTTGTTATACAAATCTTGTTTCTTTTACATTGTGTAAATTGGAAAAAAATGAAAATAATATTAAAAATATAAATAGAAACCTATTTTTTCAAGGAGTGAGAAGGAAATTATTAATTTGTATTCAATGTTTAAAAATGCAAATTGTACGTTAGGAGCAGTAATTTATAAATAAAATTTACAAGATAATAAATTTATGTCATTCTGAAAGCACTTTTGCGATTTATAATATTTATAAAAATAGATTTGTTTTTCCGTATCTTAAATTTTTCTTCGAAGAAATCCCATTTGGACCAATTAACATTAACTTTGAAGTAGTCTTAGCTCTGAATTGTTTGTCCCTAATGAAGAAAGCTTTTAGTAGCGCTCCAAAAAAGAAAAGCAGCAATTTTCCGGTCAATAACTACTTGACACATTATATTTGCAGAAATCAATTCCATTGAATTAAACAACTTTTTAAATATATAAAAATGGTTAAGTAAAATAAGAAGAAAACGATTATAACATACGGATTTGGTTGTATAAAGGAAACAGCATATTTATTGAATCGATCTTCTTTCGTAAAAGAAGCGCGCCAAGAGAAATTTTATGAAAATTGCATGGGGTAAATCTTTATTTGAGAAAAAGGACTTTTGCAAAGTATAGTGAAAAAAATTTCAAAAAATTGTTTCTTTATTAAAAAAAAATTGAAAAATTTTAATAAATTATTAACCTGTTATATAAATTATCATAATTTTCAAGTAATATTGTTAAAAGCAAAAAATAAAGATTTTTAATAATATTCAATAAAAATGTAATAAAGAGCTTCATATTTTTAATACTTTTACAATTAAAATATCCTAATTTAAAATTATATTTAGAAACGGAAAGATGTTTAGAGAATGAAAGTTTTTTAATTGACAGATAAAACATGGAATAACTTAATAATTACAAAACTTATGTATAAAATGTACATGTATACTATTTTTGAAAAAATAAATAATTTATGATTATTTTGATTCAAGTTTATAGATTAATTCAATGTTTTAAATTCGTATAAGAAATGTATCTCATAATAATTGTTTTACAAGATTTGAACTAATTTTTCTATTAATGATATCAATATTGGAGATGCTTTAGAAATTTAAGAAATTTATGTATATACGTAAACAAATACTGTTCTTGAATACTCCATATCCTAGACAGATTACAAATTCATGTGCTAGATAACAGATATGTAAACATGCACCGTTGTTGAATAATCGATATCCTTGGGTAGAGAGCAAATTCATGTACCATCACGAAAGAGACATATATGTATCTAAATGCATGCGTGCGTGTGTATAACTTGAAACTTATTTATTACATACGACTATCTATTTTGTACAGGTATGACCCGGACATTTCGGAAAGATATTACTCAAATTTCGTGAATCTCAATTTATCTGCAATTCTTTATCTTCCTTTTTTTAAGATCTACCTCATCCCTTTAATTTTCGTTTATTTCACAAACTTTATTTAATTAACGTTCAGATCTGTTTTTATTTAATATTAGACATTTTATTTTAATCAATATCGAGAAAGTAAAGCATTTCCCTCTTTTATTCTCTTTTTCCAAGACATAGACAAAGATCACGTAGATTCACGTAGCGAAGAATCGGTTTTTTTATTCGTGTACCTCAAAGTAGCCGAAAACTTGACATGCGAAGGAGCGACCTAATAAGAGAATCCTTGAGAGAAGCGTTTTACTTTGAAGAAGACGACATCGGATCAGCGGTCACTTGACACATTTACTCCATCAGCTGTCTACTGGGCACGACTAGATAAAGTCATATGCAATTTCCATCAATCTTATTTTTGGCGACATTATTTGCCAAAAAGTTTAGATTGGTAATTTTTAATATATATACACGATAAAAAATTTGTATTAAATTTGATATACATATATCGCACGTTCCAGTCGTACCTCATTTCAAGCATTATTAATAATAATGGTTTGATTTTTGCTTCGATTATTTGATTTTTAATGATTTTATGTGCCATTGAATTTATCGTAAAAAAAGTTACAACCGATCAAAGATGTTTACAGTTTTATTTAAAAAGTGACGTTGATCTTTATTTTACTTTATTGTCACACAAAAACAAATTTTATTTCATCAAGTTCTCCTTTTAAAATTATATAATCTTGAGAAAATCAGATCTCGACATTTCATTTAATTTTTTAAATATTCAAGTTTAAAGTGAAACATTCTGTATATATAAAATAATATGGTCTTTTACTTTATCTTTCTTTTGTCTTTTTTTTCTAAAATTTCTAATTTTTTATTGAATTTTATAATTTGTTCACGTTATCCATACGAAGTAAATTAAAATTTCACTGGAAATCTATTTTTGTATTTACATCATCAAAGGATATTTCACGTTATCTTTGCACGCAAATATATGCGCTGTACGAAAGTTTTTCTTGCGATAAGCATAACTATCCTTCAAGCATATGTTATTCCCGCGTGTGCCGTTAAAATGATAACTCACGTGATCTCGAATCAGCGATTGATGGATGACTTGTGCTTGGTCGTTTTCACGGATTATTAAAAGTCCCCACGATAAGAAGTCCAAAATGTTCATTACGTTTCTTTTAACATTGCATTTGGCGAAAGCATGCTTGTATATTCATACAGCGTATTTGTTTTTACAATAGAAACATAAATATTCAGCTTGGCTCATTCATCTATTCTTAATTTTTAATTTCAATTTTCTAACCCTAATGTACTTTTCGTATTTCTTTTTTCTTTCTATCATATTATTATGACTATGAAGAATGACGGAAGCGTATGCAGCTGATTGCTACGAAGACTAAGCCGTCTCGACGAAAATAAGCACAGTGGATCGCGTAACCATCGCGGATTAGTAATCGAGCAAATTGATGGGTAAAATGGCGGTTATACGGAAAAGCAGATGTTTCTGATTAGCATGAATAATTATACCCTGTCGACGTTCTAATTAGTTATTTAACATGTTGACGTTTAAGACATCCTGAGTTTTGAGATATATTAGAGATATATTTGAGATATATTAGAGATATATTTGAGATATATTAGAGATATATTTGAAATATATTAGAGATATATTTGAGATATTATTTGTAACTCTAATAAAAAAAAAATCGTTACTTACCGACCTGATGCGCAACAGCGGAGTGAATCTGCCACGTAGCTACGATTTCATTACATTATTCTGTAACACAAAAACAGAACATTTAAATTATAGCAGAGCTCTAAATACAGATATTTTAAAAAGTAATTTTTACGAATACACACATCGAATCTACATATTTGTTTTTCCATTAAACTAAATAATTCATTAAAATAATAAAATAATTAAAAAAAGAATTTATCTTTATAAAGATAAAAGCGTACAAAGTTTTAAACTGTTTTTCTTTCCCGAACTATAAAATTAAATTATCGAAATTTAATAATCCAAATAAATGTGAAATTACGTGAAATTAATTTTCTATTGAGAAAAAAATATATATTTACCGCAAGGTTGCTCCGCCGATGCCCGATGCCTCTCGTAGGCCACCTCCTCCTCTCAGGATGTTAGGTCGTCAGGTTTCCTCGTAGCACAGAACATTCGCGAATTATTATAATCGCACTAATTTTAAATAAAAGTTTTTTAGTCCGATCACTTGTACGGCACTTCCGAAGCAAACGCGCGGCGCGACGAACTGGCTGCAGTTCGTTCATTCACCCTTAAAAATCGGCGGCGGAAAAATAATGGTCGGTTAAAAACCGACATTTGCCACGTAAGAGTCAATGAACAACTCGTGGCTATGTTGTGTTAGTACATTATTAATAACAGTAATATTACCTAATGTCAATATTAATGTTATTAATAACAGTGCAACGGATACTGTTAGCTTCTTCGTCTTCGGAATTCCGTTGGGAATCCCTCGGAATACTGAGCCCCTCTGCCACGTCAAGGCCGTACCCATTGGAGGAGTTAATATTTACAAAAAATTATAAGTTTCCAAGAAATAAGTCACTTAAATATGTATACATACAGTGGCTAACGAAAGCCATTGTAATCAATCCGATTGAGCAGAAATTGATAAAAAATTAAATATTACATCAAATTATATCGAACCGGGTATTAAAGGAAAAAATAATAGAATATGGAATTTTATAGACACAACTGTAACAAGAACATTAGTATACAATATGGAGCGTCGATTCAGATAGATTATTAATGCCAAAAGAGGTACAACAAAATACTAGTACATAAAAATGTAAAAATATTTACGGCGTTCGAATACTCTTGTTATCCGTTCATGATACGTACTTGTAATAAATATCTTGTAAATTCTATATACATGAATTCTATATACATTGAATTATTTTTTAATTCTACTAACACAATCTCTGAACTTCTCTCTTGCTCTAAACGCCAAATTGTTTCAGAAATTTCTGTTTAACATAAATATTTGATGTACTAAAAATCATAAATGTAAGCGTTCGAAGTACTTTCGTTAGCCACTGTATATTTCATTAGTGTCGGTCCACAATAGGTGATTTAAGCTTTAAGAAGTAAGAAATTGACCAATTATAATCGAATATGAAAAGAATAATCGACTATGATTGGTCAATTTCTTACGACTTAAAGATTAAATACTCATTGTGGACCGACACTTAGAGTTATTTAGAGAATTACGCTTAATCGTTAATTAGCACTAATTAATAAGCATTTATTATGGCATTTATAAGGTAAAGTAACATTTGATATCATTCGGTATCAAAGAAATGCGAAAAAATGCGAAGCAGCGTGTTTCTCTACCTGCCTATACGAATGCCGAACGGGCGCGGCGCTCATAAACACGTGACATATCAACCGGGGCGGGTAAACACAACTTAAAGCTACAGTCACAATAGTCTGGCTATGACGAAACAATATTCAACAACGTTACAACGAAAATTTAATTTCCACGTTTATTCATGTACGTATTTCCACTTTCGATAACGGAACATATATGTATAATTGTTACATTTTGAATAACTTTTAAATGATCTGTATCGTACATTTGCTACATTTCATTCAGGATATGCGTTCGCTCACGCGCTGTCATTGTTTTATCTTTTTTTTGGCGTGTAATAAATAATAAAGGTAGAATATTTATAGCATTCAAAGCAAACGGCACTCTTAATAGACTCGTTACAATTTATTTAATCTATGTATGTATTTTATCTGTTACGTATAAACGTATAACTATCGTTATATGTATTGTTATGTATGTCGGATCATCATTAAATAAAATCCTTCGAGATACGTAGCCCTTCCGTCGTGTTAAAACAATTCATCGGATATTCATCGGAGAGATTATCATTTATAAAAAGTTATGAATTATCATTGCGTTTTAGAAAAATAAGCGCCCTTTCAATGAAAACGAGTCATTTCCGCCGTCCGAAATATTCAAGTGAGACAAGTCGCCTTTTAATACATATGAGTCCAACAAAGTCAGCGCGAGCTATTGTTTATTGTAAGATACATCGAATGTTCCTGTATGTCATCTAGAACTCGTCGCGATTTCGCGTTTCGAAAAGAAAACGCGAAAAGATAACGCAGAGCGATAGGCAACCCTGCTCGCCCGCACGAGCGTCGGTGATTGAATGATGACGCGCTGCGCGCACGTACACAACACCTCTCGATTGTGTAAACAAAGTACCAAGACCGCGCACTATTGTATCATTATCTCAACACAAAGATTTCAACACTAAAATTAAATATAAGGTATATATATATATACTTTTCATTCCAGGTTTTGCGCACAATGAAGGAAATAACGGGAACAGAAATAAGTATTAAATTTTGAAAACGAAAATTTGAAATATATTAGTAATTTTAATATTATTAGTAATTAATATTATTTAATATTATTAGTAATATTGAAATATATTAGTAATTATATAAGATTTTTAGTGGCGAGGTTATATAGTATGTGATATAAATATTTTATATAAATATATATATATATATATATTTATATATAAAAAAAATATAATGTCAAAAAGTAAATAGTGCGCACAAAGCGCGCAATTTTTTTTGTACTGTTCTAATTTTTAATTTCTGTTTACGAAATTATTAATCGTTGGAATTTTATCCATAAATAAATGTAGAATTCATTTAGAATTAACGGAAACTCTTAACGGATATCATAATATTCGATTGCTTTTTGTACTTTAATGGAGGACGTATCGCGTTGAAATGTGAAGTTAGTATATTTCTTTATTTTTTAGTGTTAGAAATGCAAAATGTTATTTAATCAGGAATTGTAGAGTTATGAAAAGTTCTACTGGAGGTATCGTTGTTTTTTTAAAAATTAATTAAACGTCACTAACTTCACAAGCACGCTTCTAAAATATTACTGTTCTAAATAGTACAATAATAGTTACAGATACTATATATATTAGTTAAATTTACACGAAGTAGTCTTGTTAGTTAATTATTCGAAATTTATGCAAATTTTTTTCTTTTGTTTTTATAGTTTTGCGAGGAAGCACGAATCGATCTGAATACACGGACCCTTTTATCCCAGAAACGAGCTGTGAACTTTTAATCACCGACATGCCTGTCAATAGAGTTCGCGTTTTACCGGACATACCAAAAAACATGCCGAACATGGAGATCCTGATCCGTGGGTTCGAAACAGACTTTAGATGTTCGACATCGGCCACCCAACAAGACATCAAATCAAAATCATCGATTTCAAACGGCAACTTCGTCAGGAAGATTATTGAAATTTATGAGTCAAGTGTAAAGGCATCTAACGAAAACAGACACTTGGAACGAGTTAAGGAAAAATCCGAGTCGTTGAACTCTCTTGATGTCAATTGTAATTGGAAGAATATAGAGAAGAATGGTTCGAATCTCGCAATACATGATGAATCCAGCTTGCAAGTTCAGGATAATTTTCAGAAAAAATGTAAGACCTCTTTCACTTCACTTGAGACATGCGATGGCGAAGATGATTTTGTAATGTGTAATCAGTATTATCCGGAGAACGACGGAAAAACACCTTCGGAGACATTGTCAGAATCTCCTGCCAAGATCAATATGTATGGTACTGCGGACGAGATATCAATAAATGCACGATCCAGTTTTTTGAAGAGAAATAAAACTTGGAACTTGAAGAAAAAAGAGCAAAGACCGAAAGATAAAATGAAGAAGACCAAATCAATAATTTGCTCAAGCCCTTTGGGAGACGTTGAAGATTTGAACTGTGAGAATTCACTTGACGATATTTTAACAAGCTCTTGCGACTCAAGCAGTAATAGCAGTTACATAAATTTACAAGCCGATCTATATGACTTCGAAAATGAACAATTTGATCTCTCGAGCTCATCATCACTAAAGTCCTTCAGATCGTCACAGACTAATGTGTGCACAAATATTGGCAATAGCAGTATAGATTTATCCTTCCAAAACATAACTGTTACGCCTTCCAAGGATATTTTAAAAGATCAAAAGAATTTTGGTCAGGATTCTAGATCAATATCAGGATCATCATCTAACTTTAGTCAAAAGTCATCGCATGTAATCAGCGCCCCAAATGAACATCGACGTGTCAACACAGAAGACACTTGCGTAACGTGGATGTCAATTCTGTCAGAGAAACTGTCACGGACGAAGTCGCTGAAGAAGTTGCTAAAGTCGACATTCAACGATAAGATATTATTTAACTACAAGAAAGTTTGGAAAAAATGGTCGAAGAAGCGTTCAAATGAACATATTTCTGACTCGGGATTTATCGAACGATTTTTGTCTTCAACGTCTTCTTCCTCGTTGACATCTTGGCGTTCCGATCTCGACTATGTCGACGAAAAGCCGACTTTCAAAACTTTCGGCTACGCGGAAAATACTTGCGATATGACCCGATCGGAAAATCCTCGCATAGTATTGACCGAGGTGCCTCGCGAAAAATTTACAAACAATTCTGTGTCTTCCAATTCGAGTTCCTATGTACCTTCGGATCATACAATCTCCTGCAAAGAAAACCGCCAAGATGTCGAGCCTTCGCCGAAGTTGAAGATTCCCTATAAGTATCCGCTGTTTTTTAAACATCCTTATCTCTCTCAGAATCAGATCCCGAAACATCCCTTCGTCGCGGAAACGAAACTGGATCAAATGGAGAAGTCGGCGGAAGAAAAGGAGATAAAGTATGAAATGATAGAACACAAACGGAAATTTGATGTGCATAAGTTGGAACATTGGGGTGTATCATCTCTACAAACACAAAGTGAACTGAACCTCTCATATCCCAGGGTATCTGAATGGTTGGCTTCTTCTCGAAACAGCAACTGCAATTTACTTGGGTAATTATAACAATTATAATATTATTATTTATATCAATAATTATTTTTTAACTTTATATAAAAATAATAATATAATGATATAAGAATATCACATATAAATAATGTATGTGTATAACATTAAAAAGTTACAATTATAAAATATATAATAAAAAACTCAAAATAAAAATATAACAACAGGGCACTAACGGAGTAATATAAAATCGTATTTTTATATTAAATCTTTTGTTGTTTACATATAAATATGATAAAATAAAAAGCAAAAATGAATAAATAAAATAATAATTTACAGAATTATGTTGATTGTCATAATGCTTTTGGAGTACGGTCAACTGCTTTAAAATAGACGATACATGTGTATTAATATGTTTGTGATTCAGATCACGTTCAAGCAAGTCAACGTCGGCGCTCCATGAACTCGATGGACTCGGTGGGCTCGTTCGTTGGCAGATACCGATCCATAATGCCCCTACGTTGTGCCGCTCCAACACGAATTTCTCATCTACTATGTATTATAATCCACACGTACAGACAGAGTTTTGCATGTCACGCTACGCCACTGTAAGTCCGAAAAACTTGAGATTCTCCATGTCGCAAGAGAAATCACGAGCGATCGAAAAGAGTTTTGATGCTTAAAAGGAGGCATCGGCATTCTTCAGAAAGAACTTTTAGCCGTGTAGAAATTATGATTCCAAATTATGATTTAATTAAACTTCATCGCTAACATACGTCACGATAATAATCTATTTAAATTACAATCATATTTCTTACAATGACAGGTGCTATGATTAAAAATGGTGTGCACGTATATACTTTATTTAGATTTAGGATTAATTCAATCCCACTGGTACTATCAGGCCGACGAGAGTAACTTCGATTTATGCCTGGTTTCCAACAGCTGCTTACACCAGAGCAGAGGCTAACAGATCGTTGGCAAACGGGTTTGCCGTGTCAATTCGCTTTGATGGATTGATATTAATTGACACTGCAAATCCCGGAGCACCATTGTACAATGTTATAATTAATGGGATTCCGATCCAATAAGAATTTCGATTGGCAATTTAACTTGCTTACTTATTTATCTATTTATCAAAATTTTCATTACATTAAAATATATATTTTGCTTACTTATTTATTTATTAAAATATTTATATATATATACGATAATACTCAACAAAATTGAATCTTGCAATAATTATTTTTGATAAAATATCAATCGATGACTGAAACTAACTGCACGACTAAAAAGTCTGATTAAGAGAATGTTAGTGCCCATAAAAATTGTGAACTGAAAAGTTAAAAATTCGATGTATTGTATGCATCACGTACATCGTCTTTCTTTTTTGAAAACATCAGCATGAACACTCGGAGAGATTTTTACCAAATAGAAATTGAGCGACAATGTAATTTTTTTCTTTTTGCAAATCTTTTACCGGAAAAAGCGATATAATAATAACTTGTCCATTTTTCATAAATTTAACAAATTAGTATCGCATATGAGATTGCATTTTTAATTGTTCTTTTTTATTTTTTTAACATTTTATTCAATTAACCTTTTTCTCTCTCGTATTACACGAAATAAAAAAAAAGATTTGATATTTGTGAATAGATTTACTTTCGATTGTTTCTTTCGACGAGATCAGTTTTCAATTCATGACAGATTCGTGATATCGTGGGAATCTCGTTCATTTCTTACGAAATGACACAACGAAGATTTTATCAAAGATTTAAAACCAAAAACGATATTATGTAATCTTTATTCTTATTGACAAAGATACTCTTCTCGAATCTCTCGTATTTCTTTCAGAAATATCGAAGAAGATCTCGAGTAGTGATAAATTAATTGTTATTTGTATGAAACATGGTCTCGTAACTTTGACGCAGAATTTATATATTCTAATTTTATACTTAAATGTTTATGTTAAATGTTTTTATATACTCTACTTATTATAGTTAAATGTAAAGATGTGACATTTTGATTTATAATATATATTAATTATATACAACTGGCTGTGATATATGTTTGTGATATTATATATGGAACACTCTATCTAATTGAAATATTGTAAAATATACTGTAAAATATACTGTAAAATATATTCCTTTAAAAAATCTAGAAATAAGGATATACTTAAATGAAAGAACGATTGAGAAATTGTAGCTTTATCACAAATTAAATAAAACACTTAAATATGCGCACACCAACTTTAACATAGGTAATAAAGTAAGACCAATTCTAATTCTGGAGCTCTGAGAGAGATAGAGGAAGAGGGAGGTTTTGCAGCACGTGATACTCCATGCGCGATGAGCACAGAGTCCACAGAACAAATAGGGAATTACATTATTAAGCGGGAGTCCGCGGGGTGAGGGTTTGCAAGATGAAAGGGATCCGCTGCCATCATCGCCATGTCGCCTTCGTATTCGCTCTTCTTTCCAGTGCACAATTTTCTTTCTCTTTCTCTCTCATTGTAAACGATTTTATTATCTTTTTGTCATTATCATCGTTATCATTATTATTGTCAGATTTATTATTATTATTATTATTATTATTCGTTCCTCCTTATTATAAAAAATGTGTAACACATCGGATAATGATACTTATTAAATGTCCAAATTTTTAATTAAACTACTCTTATTATTCATTCAAAAACCTCGCTCCAATTCCACTTTTTAAGAATCGCATAAGATTCTCTAAGTAGAAATCTTTCGACCTAAAAATGAATCAAATGTATGTCACAGCCCAGCGTTATAACGTCTTATTCATACATTGATCCATTATCTGTGACACAAAGTGTGTTTAATTCATAGATTCATAGATTTATATCTCTGAATCTTATAGATCTCTGCGAGAATAGTTTTTGGGTCGTCCTTCCCCCCATCATTTTATTTTAATTTTGGACGTAATAATAGGATTGTGAAACAAATTACGAAATTACAATGAGGTTTGACAACTTCCTCACTTTCTATTCTCGATGTGCAGCTGGAATATACAAGTGTTACATCCTCTACGATTTGTGTTTCTTTCGAATCTCATAAAATCGCTCGTAGGGCACGTACGTCCCTTTACTTGACACTCTTTTTTTTTACCTTTTTTTAAAAAGGTAATTTTGTAATGATTTTGTAATGGATTATACTGTAAACATATATTATGAGTCATAAAACACAATCGTTATTTTTTGGATTTATGTCATTGAAGGAAGGAGATATATACAAATATTCATAATATGTATGTAAAAATTGCAAGAAGACATTAATCTACATTAGTAGAAATGAATATTAACTTTATTCCTGTGCAGAATAATTGTTTAATCAAATTGACATCAAATAGACATCATAATGACAGTCAGAATCACTATTAAGATATGGGACGTTTTGCAGTGTAGCGTAGTCATCATTTTGCCATCATTTTAATCACTTTTTTTGACATCATATTTCTGATCAATTTGATGACATATCGACATCACATTGACTAAGTTGTTTTCACTAGGTTAGTAAGTTTATTATTTTCAGGTTACAATATTTTTGACTATAGAATGCACCTCTTTTCTCATAATAACAATTTTATATACCACAATGTTTTTTACTTTATATATAATAAGCTACAATTCGTTTTAGATTAACGGCCATAATATAAATTAAATTTGTATCTCATATATATATAAAATGTAGATATTTGTTTAATAAGTTTCAGTGATTACAACAATAAAAAAAGGCATTTAAGGCCCATATTTATAGTTTAAACTTAAAAATAAATAAGACTTAAGTTGTTACTTAAGTTTATCTCTTAATTCATAATAAAATATTTTAGCAAATTTGAATTGACAGGTATAAGATTTACTTGACAAAGACAGATTTATTTGTTCATGGACTTAATTTTACTCTTGACGTATTCATAATCTTAACTTGTTTCTAATAAGTAATATCTCAAATAAATAAATATGTACGGGCTTGTATTAGATACTCGAATCGTTTTCTCCAACTAAAGTCTTTATTTGCGTATTATTACAATTTGCTCGGTTCGCTTACTCAATCTCGACTTCTTTCGTCTTTTCGCACGCTTGTCTATTTATACAATATCAAATATTACCCTACCTAATAAACAAATGACACGTCGTGGTCTCTCATTTGTTATCTCGCTCGCAAATATATCGATTTGTAATACATGTCGAATTCGCTCACAATTCGGAGCAACAGTTACAGATTAAATTTATATTTGTATTATTTAGTCACCAACAAAATATAATCTCAAGTAAATAAAAAATACGCACTTGGTCAAGTCTGACCTAATTAATAAGTCAAACTCAATCAATAATTTCTTTATGAAGTTTGTCTTATTTTGTAACTATGAATATGTCACTTATATAAGTAAAACTTCATTAATAACTAATAAGCCTAACTTTATCAAGTCAATCTTAAGTTTAGATATAAGTTTGGACTATGAATACGGGCCTGATATATTTATATCACGTCATATTCTGTTTTTTATTATGATCCCATTATTAATATTTTTTATAACTTTCTTGTCTTGAAAATTTCTTGGCAAAGTATTCTCTTTATTAACGCTATCTTTTGTCCCATACGTATTGCAATACGTCTCCCATAATTCTTTTTATATACTATTGAAATATAAGAACGGGATATTACTAAAAGAGTTTCAAAATTTAAAAAACAACATATTACAGTTATAAAAGAATTAATATAAGTTATAGTTTAAGGCGTCTACAACAATAATCTATTAGCTTTGGAAGTTTCATGTATATGATACAGTAACGAATGTAATTATTATTTATTCTCAATAGTTAAATAATTATTAATATCGATTTTCTTTACTTATCTTTATTTATCTTACCAAAGTTGGTTTGTTCGTCTCTGTGCTCACATATGTATAATGTATAAGTGACAATTTGACATCGAAGACAAAAATATAAACATTGTATTTTATTGTTTATTATAAATAAGCGTTACCGATTGGTAAAGCCCTAACTCAAAAGTCTTCTCGTTAAATTCGTAATCTATTAAACGATAGGTTTTTATTTTCTTAGATATTAATGGTCATATGCACATGAAAAAGAAAGAAAACGTAATAAATATATATTTTGTTTATTCGTTGAAGAGTTTGTAGTCTCCTTTTTATTGTCTCCTACTTTATTCTGGGTTCCTATTATGCTTTGCGTGTCTTTTAGTTTCCCATGTCCAGGGGATTGGTTTCACATGGATCTATGAAATTATGCTTAAATGCTTTATCAGTTAAGATATCGCTTGCTAGCAATGGTTGATCTCTCCCAGAATCCTCGAAGTCTGCCTCCGAAGAGGGTGGATTTCCCGGTTTTTCCAGACTGTCATCTGATACTCGCATCCGTTTTTGGTTTTTCCATTGCTACTCGCTTCGCTAGTTTGGTTCGCTAGATTTGGTTTGGTCTCTGGGCATTTTATTTTCTCAGGTACCCTCCGGCTAAGTCGCCGATTCCCCAATGCGCCACCAGAAGAGGCACCCGATGGAGGACTAGCAATCCCACACGGGAATTTTTACAATAAATTAATATTTTTATATGACATAAACTTTGAAGAGCACCTTTCTTCCTGCCTCTTGCGATTTCGCATTCGCGAATCAACTTCGCGGACTTTCTTCTCCCCACGGACTATACATTAGCGAAACGAACTTTTCTCTCTGCGAGCCTCCCGCATGTAGTGACGTTATGTCTTGCATCGCATGGGACTCTCGTTTACCTTTTAGAGCTCCAAAATTAGAATTAGTACTATATTACTACTAATGTGCGCACATTAACTTTAACATACAGTGAGTTACATACAGTGATAAGTTGTAAACAACAAATTCTTTTATCAAAACTAAATTAAGATCTCTAACTCCAGTTCTTTTAATTTAACATATCTGAAAACAGCATCGGAAAATGTGTTAAAAAAAGAATAATTTCTGAATTATTTTAATTAAATAAACATAACGTACATTGTGCCCAAAATGATTATCATATTATTCAAATATTATTTTTATTAAAAGAATATTTATAAAAAACAATCTCAAAATATATAAAAAAATTTATATTTATATTGTTACATCCCGAAGACTTCACGAAAGATTCTTCTTTTTCAGTATCAGGATCAATATTACATGATATTACAAATAAAATAATTTATAGATGAGCGCGTGATCGCGAGATTAAGAAACTAACTATTTAACGATCAAATATTAAGTAGTCTAGATGCAAAATCCCCGATAAAATCTTATTAAAATCTTAACATCCCTGTAACATCCGCGCAATACATACGTTATTAATATTTACGTATATACATACATATTTGCATACACACGCTCACCTATTATGTGTTTCTTTGGTTTTTTTTTTTTTTTTATGTACTCACTAGGCATTTATTAAAATGTTATTCTAAATTTAAATTCTTATATTTTTATTTTGAATATCTCGTTCTTTTCCGCTCGAAGATCGCACGAGGTCCAATCCCATGTTAAAAAGATTAAGTTTCTTAATTTAAATAATGGACTGGCGTTCATTCCGCTCATACGGAGATATTATAACGCTCGCATAGGACGTTGAATCTCGAGCAGAAGCAATAACCGAGTGCGAGCAACTTGCAGCTCATTCCGCCTTCAGCAAGAGAAGTATCTGCTGCATCCTTCCTGATCCTGAAATTCTTGCTTTCAAATAAATAAAATTAAATCCAGCGTTCTCTGGACGTAACAACATAATATTTTTGAGAGGAATTTAACAATGGGCTTGCGAATTTAAAAAAAGGTAACAATGATGTCACTCGAGTTTATGTAAGTTTATGTAAGTCTACGATAACCACTGTTTAAATAAACCGTTAGATAAACAAATAGGTACATGCGAACTATAATGTAACTTTAATACATTTAATACATTTAATACATTTAATGCAAAATTTTATATCGCTTATTTATTGTCTAATTTATTGTCTATATTTCGAAGTATTTTTAATAGATTTGTTCATGTTACTTGCACTTCTTGCATTCTTGTTTTTTTTTTCCCAACATTCATGTCTAATTTATTTCAGAATGTTAGGAAGTGCAGCAAACGTAAATAAATCCATATTGTATATCTATTTTTTTATTCTAATAAACTTGTTATGCTCCAATAAATAGATTACTTTAAATTGTAAATTAAAAATTACAATATTACTTTAATATCTATTTGTATCAGAAATCTGTAAATCCATCGTCTCTTTTATTATCATTAATTAAGTATAAATATTTAGATATAAATATTTGTAAATTTTTAAAAATTTATGTATATTTTGACAGATTACTTGTAAAAATTCACTTTATTTTAAATATATCTTATTATATAAATATATTTTAGAATATTTCAATTTCATGAAAATCATAGATTTGAGGCTGTAAATTTCCAAATTTCTTCCGCAATCAGATATTCGTCGGAAATATTTGCAAATTTAGGATGAATGATATGGATGGGGAACGCACATGGCTGGCACAATATCACCAGTAAAATGGCAATATCAGTAATAGGAAGCAGCGTGATGAAATCGATGCGTGAAACATATTTATACCTAATGGTCGATTTGCATAAAATTCGCATTCAGGCATACTATAACACTCACGACAATGGTCGTTCGGTAGAGATGGCGAATATGCGGGACAAGGACAAAAGTTCTATATGTATAGGGGAAGTACTTCGTAATGTAGTGGAAACTGCACGTAATGACGCACCAAGAGGTTATTGTCGTAGCTACATGGAAACGTACAGAATTTTTCTGGGGAAAGTTACTTATTACGAGAAGGGAAAAATTTGACTTTCCTTATGGAGCTTATGCGAAGATCAGATTCTCTTGATCTTTTGATTGCGTTTCCTTCGGCAGGATATTGAAACTTGCGCAGCAAGTTCTTATATCTTTGCAAATGTTCTTTCACTTACGTTTATTTTATGTAATTTAATTTAATTATAATAATTTCTAAATATTATTTTAATATTAAGTAGTTGAGTATAATTATTATATGGAATTTTTGAAAATGATATTTAAAAAAAAAAAAAATTTGTTGATAAATTATTTAATTTGCTTAAGATTAATATTAATTTAATAATAATTACATCATTCACATTAATATTAGTTTTTTGTCAAAGAACATTTTGGGACTTTATAATTGCTCATGCAATATCATGATTGCCAGTAATTGTAATATTTATCGTTAGCATAAACTGACGGCTGCTGTCAAACGGTATCAGTATGATGAACGACAAATTCGGGAATTTCATTATTGTCTATCTCTTGAAATTCAATTAATCCTCAAAACTGCGTTGAGGATCTTTGTCGGCTTCATTCTCCATTCTCTACATCCAGTTTCATTCCCGCGTGTCGAATTTGTTAAACCTTTCGCTGGATTACAACTATCACAGAACTTTAACCTAAAAAAGAATGGACAATTTGAAAGGGATTGATAAGAATTTATTTGTTTTACATTTTTGATTTTTGATCTTCAAAATCTAATTTAACTTAAAAAAAGCTCTTACATTCCTATTCCCGTGTATTCACTCTATTTCTCACGTAGATCACTCGTGAATTACAAAATAAATAATGGACACGAGAGGGTCAGTTTCTTTTTTAAGAACTTCTTTTTAAGAATTTAATTAAATTCTAAAAATATTAGCAGCATACGTTTTTCTATGCATCTCGCAAAAATGTAGAATTTCGCGACAAATGTAAAACTGAAGAGAAAAATGCAAATATTAATTGTTAGAAAATATTGATTATTATTGTGATAATATTTTTCTGTTACGAAAATTTCTGTTTCAAATTTTTAAACTCGGAAAATTAAAAATTTGTTTCCTTGAACGTTTGTTAGATTCTCTTTTGGAATACCAGGCTGGGATATCATGTACGATCGCTTGATGACGTAGGTAGCGTTTTCCGCCCACGTTTAAAAATGGGCAGTGACGTAAGTACATCCATTGAAACTCATCCACGTGTGTATATGTAGGGTGATCTCCGGGGACATTCTCTTCTATGGATTCTTCGATCAATTTCTCTTTCTCTCTTCCTCCGACCGATCCTTTCATCACAAAGAAAAAAAGGAAAACAATATTTTCATTTCCTTGAAAGTAATACTTCCGCGACATTTTAACGTCATAAATAAGAAAATTAATATCCAAGGAAAGTGAAATGGATACTTTCTTGGGGTATTTTTATATTCTATACGGAATATAAAGGTAATGTATATTACATTCTTCGATTCTGTTGTAATGTCAAATAAATGTAAATTTGAGAGGAAATTTGTATTGTATTGATTTACGTCTATCTATACTTTTGAAGATAAGTTATATTTAAATTAAGGATAGGAAAATCTCATTACTTAAGCGTTTAACGACAAGATCGAAGAAGACGTACAGCTCATCGAACTGTAAATCTCCTCCGGGATTTAGAATTCTATCGTTCACGCTATTCAGATCCCGGCGGCGACGATTCCCATTATCGAGCAAGCGAGTTAACAAACTCGTTTAATCGAATTAACATCGAACTCTGTGCCTCGTAAACCATTGCAAATTAATAGACGAGGCCACTCGGTAGTGCACGAATGAAATCACGAATGTCTCTGCCTTTATATCACATTGGTTTACTGTAGTTAAACTATCACAAAAAACAAAAAATTTTCTTATCGTATGTATTTTCTATATACATTTATTGCTTTCTCAAATTCATCTTAAATTTTGATTGAATTCAAATCTCGAAAATAGTTTTGAATAGAAATATGATATTTATGAATTTTTTTGAAAGCTCAAATTCTCCTTCAACATATAGGTGTCTACTCTACAAGATTGAGAAATATTTATGATATTTAATATAATGATTTATTCTTTATCACGTTATCAGTTTGAATCGTCGCGTGCAGCAGAAGCAAATCGCGTGCATCTGCTTGAGAGAGAATAACGCGGCGGAAGCCGATGAAAGGAGCAATTTTCCGGAACGATGGCGTGGAAAATAGATGCATTGCCGTCGTAGTAACATTGCTGACTGCCGATGAGGGCGATTTTCTCATTTTCTCCCATTTTTCCTTGGCTGTATCTTGCGTCTCGTAATATTGTTGTTCGCGAACGTGTCACGTGTTGGAGCGTCACGTTTTCGAGAACTTGTCAAAATAGAGAGTCATTGTCCGCTGAAAATGTAGCTGAAGAAAAATATCATGAAAAGCTTAAGAAATAGGATTATTACATCTCTCTGAACATTTTTACAATAATAGGAATAATAGGAAAATTGTTTGGAGGAAAAGTTCTCGGCTTAGTGTTCAGGTTCTCGGTGAAAACGTAATCCCCCTGAGGATTTGAATTATAGACTATTATACGCAAAGTTATACGTACTCGTCTTCTTGGAAAAGTATTTTTATAAGAGAAAAAAAAACGCTTTCCTTGCTCTTTCTCTCTTTCGAAAATGCATTCGCATACAATCTTCAATATTACAGTATCTGCAATTCATCATTGTTTTTTTATATCCTTTTTTTACTTCTCTTTCATATTGAATGTTTCCATAAAGAGAAAATTGAAGCATTGTCAACAATGTCAAAAACTTTTCCACCATTGTTGAAGTAATAGCGCACACGAGAATAGCCCAGGTTATATTTGAGAGCTTCGTGCAAAATGCATGTGATGCATTGTTTCATTAGTAATGTGTCAAAAAAGAAAAATATCGTTTAAATTGAAGAAAGAAGAGAGAGAGAGAGAGAGAGAGAGAGAGAGAGAGAGAGAGAGAGAGAGAGAGAGAGCAAGGAATATTGAATATTGAATATTGAATATTGAAAAACTTGTTTTTTTATATTCTATATTATATTTTTAATAGACAAACGCTTTCTAAATTGTAGATTAAAATAAAATATTAATTTATAATTAATTTTTATTAATACAAAAAAGTACATACTCATAAAACTATTATTGTAATTTAATTTTAATTTTCTTATTCTAATTTTTCGAAGTAAAATTATAAATAAAATAGAAGCAAAAATTAATTTTGTTTTAACTTAAAAATTTATGAAAAATTGACAAAAGAGAATATATCAATAATTAAATTGATATATGACCAATTATAGTTATATTTATATTAATTACAGTTATATGATAAATTCTCATAAATTTCTTAATTTGAAAATTTAATATTTCTTTATAAATATATCTAATAGAATAGATAATTCTTTCTTTATTATTAAAGTCACGGTATTCTCTTTAAAATTCCTGCATCGCTCAATTTAGTCTCTCTGATTATCTCATCGCAAGCAAAATGAAGCAATACTATGCAAATGCAATGACGCCAAATTGACATGGAACGCCGGTTAAAAAGATGTTGCATCTAAACTTCTAAGCAAACTATTTCGTTTACATCCCGCAACTTTTATCTGTTATGTTATTTCATAATAATAGTCATTTTTGTGCAAAGATATTGTCAAAAATGTTACATATCTGCTATAAATGTTTTTTTTTTCTTAAAAATACTTTCAAAATATATCAATATTTGTTAATGAGATAATATATTTATCTTTTTAAGCAATATTTTCTTTGCGGATTATTTGAATGAAATAATTAATAAAATCCATTGGTTGTTTCAGAAACATTTATTCTATGCTTGAACATAATCAATAATTAATAATTATTTTATTAAGAAGACTGATATTTTTTCACATTGCACTTTACTTTATAATGCATTTTGTTAAAAGATTCGAACGATACAAAACGCGCGCTTGCGCGCGCCATTTATTTTTTAATATCATATATTTTTACATCTCGAAGAACTGCAACATCCCTAAGGATAAATTTTTAGGTGCAGTCTCGTTTGTCCTAAATTCTACTTTTTTTACGTTTGACGATATAATTCATAAGCAAACCTTTGGAACACCCATGGGTTCTCCATTGTCTCCGATCATAGCTGATTTAGTATTAAGAAATTTGGAAAAGAGCGTGCTCGTGTTAAGGTCCGTTTATCATTTTTTTATAGATATGTCGATGACATTGCAATGGCCATTCCTTCCCGATTGATTGATGAGATTCTTGGAAGATTTAACTCGTACCATCCTAGATTACAATTTACTGCTGAGGTAGGAGGGAGCGAGTTGAATTTTCTCGATTTGACCCTAAAGATTGTTAATAAGAAAGTTGAAATTGTTTGGTTTCATAAATCCACATTTTTGGGAAGATACCTCAATTTTCATTCCCAGCACTCTCTCGCCCAAAAAAAGGCACTATTGCTAAAAAAGGCACTCGTTGATAGAGCGTTCTTATTATCTCTCTCCGAAATACCATAAAAAAAACTTGAATTTGGTGATTACGATTTTTGTAATAAATGATTACCCTCTCAGCTTTACCTTTGATAATATCCATTCAAGAAACACTATTCATAAAAAACACTATTCAGACGGGAAGATAGATCAAGCATGTTAAGTACAATAGTGCAATCACAGGGAGCAAAATGGTTCACTTTACCTTTTGTTCCGAGAATTGTGACTAAACTCAAAAAAGTTGTCAATGATTTCAATGCAAAATCTGCGTACTTTAGTATAAATAAGTTGAGAGGCATGATCAGGATTCATAAGGACGCTCTATCAGCACATTCCAAAAGGAATGTAGTGTACAAGATCTGCCGCGGCAACTGTGATACGTGCTATGTTAGACAAACAATGATGACAATTAAAAACGAGACTGCATGAACATCAGAACCATATACGTAGAAGCGCGAACACACATTCAGTCATTACCGAATACAGATTAGGCTACGTCATCATGAATTTGACTGGAGCGGTGTGAAAGTATCAGACTGTGAACATAATTTGCGAAAAACACAATCTAATCTCAGAGAGGGCTCTTTATTTAAGAGACAGAATAATAGTCTGAATTCTTGTACCACGCATACATTTCCATCTTGAGCAAATTGTAACCTCGGCTTTGTTTTGATGACAAGTTGTTGACCTGTAGAGTCACCACGCTCAGTTATTATCGCCTGGAGCTCAAGGTGTGCGAACCGCGGTTTAATGTAAACTACTGTGTATCATCTGATAATTGACAACCCCTTAAAGACTTGTCTTGTCTCTTTAAGGATGACATGTTTGTGCGGTCATAGTAATTCTTGTTGGCGAATTAAACATCAGTGAGAATACATCAGATGAACGCAGTATTTTGCCTTTGTCTTTGTATACACTGAGGATGACTCAAACTACAGTCGAAACGTATGTTATAATTTTGAACTGTAATAAAGAATGTAATTATAATTTTGAACTGTAATAAAGAATGTCAATTGCGCACCGTAAACAGCGCTGACTTGCCTTTGCCCATTTTACCGCACCATATCATATATTTTTATATAAAACATTTTACATCACATACTATACAATCACACACTATATAATCTCGCCATTAAAATCTCATATAATTACTAATATTAATGTTATTCCATTAATTTTCATTTAATATTTTATTCCATATTATTCCATATTCCATATTATTCCATCCATTATTTTATTCCATAATTTTCATTTCCAAAATTTAATACTTATTGCTATTCCTAATATTTCCTCCATTATGCGCAGAGCCTAACGGGAAGTATATATCTTATATTTAATTTGATCATAACGTTGAAATCTTTGTGTTCGAGATAATGATACGATAGTGCGCGGCATCGATACTTTGTTTACTTTGATTGAGCGATATTGTGTACGCGCGCGCATGGCATTATCATTCAATCACCGGCACTCGTGCGGGCGAGCAGTGCTGCGTATCGCTTTGCGTTATCTTCGCGTTTTCTTTTCAAAAACGAAATCGCGACGAATTCTAGATACCTCATAATTTCATATAAATATAAATGTGTCGATTTGATCCCAATCATGTTATATCTTATCTATCTATATTAATTAATAACTTGACTTTACATAAGTACAAAGTAAAATTTAATATGACGTGAGGTTTCAATAAATGTTTCGTCGCGGACTACAATCATAAATTTAATAATATTAATTTACTTTAATTTAAAAGATATTTCATTTTATATTAAAATCTTTGTTTATTTTTAATTTAAATCCTGACTTAATATTGTTAACGTATCATAGATTTTTTTCATTTACATATTTGTTTATTAAATTTATTTCTGCTCATATTATCGTATTTGATAAATTAAGTATTATATCATATCTGATACTTAGAGTTTATATTGGTTATAATAATTTGTAAAATTGCATATTGCATAATATTGGTTTGCTAATTATGCGAGAAATATATTATCTCGCTCGAATCTCACGTCATTCATTCTGAATTTTTTATGTCATCTTAACCTGATTCATGGTGAGATTTAAATAACGATTAAAAAATTAATATATTATTACATTATTCATCTTTATTACAACATAATTATGAAAATCTTTGCAATAACAGCCACTCATGAAGTAAGTATAATGAGAGACCTAATCGGCATCATGGAAAATCAACAACAATAATTTCGATATATTCGAATATCGATTTAATATGCCCTTTTTAGAAATGGATAAGAAAGATGTTTTTCCAAATAATAAAATGAATAAAACTTTGAATATTGTTAAAAAAAAATCTAATCTATTTAAACATTTTTAACTTACATTTTTAACTTAACAGGAAATAATATCTTTAAAAATGTCAAATTTCGATATTTTTTGACACAAAATGTAATTCACGGTCGTTTGACTTCTCTTTGAAATGTTGCAAATGTGCCTCTTCATTATTCCGCGGTTTTTGACGTAATCTAGTGAAATTTACATCAAAGTTATATCTGTGTACATGTATATATATATATATATATATTTACCTATGTACACTTTAGAAGAGCGGAATATTATTTGAAACGGTGCACTCCTCGTTTGTTTTTGGTTTACTAGAATTAGCTTGCTTCATTAACAAAACCTTTTCTACTAGAAATGGCGTAATATATTTCCACATCTCGTCCTTTGACAATTCCATTATCTCTAATTTATGTATTATAATACATAATTATTATACTTTGCTATCGGAATAGGTTAAATTTAGTTTCATTTCTTTGTCTTACATTCTAGGATATAAATTTCAAAATTATCAGTCAAGATAGAAGAAAAAAGTAGACTTTTTATGCGATCAAACTTATATTTTTCTTTCTGAACATTTTTCCACAAGAATTTAAGTGCTGTTCGTCTATGTATATGAAAGTCTACGTCACACCTTGACACAACTTATCAAATTTTGCAAGATATTGTACAAAGAGATATAAAATATATGAAGAGAAATAGATTAGAAAGTGTGAGATAGTTTGATATTTTTCCTCGGTTTTTTCAACAATTCTCATTTTATTTTTCTCTCTTTATTCAAAAGAGAAGATAAGTATGTTTATTCAAGCAAAAATTACTCGACAAGTAGAAGCAAAGAAGAGATGTTACTCATATTTCTAAGTATTAAAGGACGTTTAAAGTGGATATTGTTGAAACTAGAAGAATGCCTTCGACAATTTCGAGGGACAATTTCAATTTTTTTCCCTTTTCTTTTAACGTCCGAGTCACTCGCCCATTATTTGTCAATGTCCAGAACTTTATCGCTCGTAAACAATGAAAGTCGATTGACGATCGAACGAAGTCTTCATGTACGATAAGTACGATAGTGAGATTGTTTCGTATTGGTTTTGACGTAATAAAATATGTCGATATCAGTGAGAGTCGGCGACACTTTAGTAGTAAATTCATTTTGTCGGCTTCGTAAACGACGATCTGCTTTGATCACAACGTAAATCTCTTTTTTATGATCGGTTGTTGTGTTTTTTTATACGTATGTTGTATAGAGACAGAACATTGCGCGTCATTATGTGGGTGTAATACATCGAGATAAGGCTTTCAATAATAATGTGATACTTAACAATAAGAGGTTTTAATATCTATATTGTCAGATTATTAGAGAAGCGAAAGTAAAAGTGAACAATCTGGCTCTTGAAATAATTACGAAGGTTTTTATTTAATGAAGAAAATAAGAATATAAGAAATATGCAACATGTATATATATATATATATATATATATATGCAAAAGAACATATGTAATTATATGAAAATTTTTTATTTTAATTCAACTTTTTTTTATAAAAAAGAGATAAATATTTATTACTAACTTTATCTTTATTTAATTTAAAAAAAAGTTGATAAAACCTTTGGTTTTTGTTTATTGTTTAAATATATGAAAAAAAATTATTCAAACATGTTAATTATGATAATTATTATTTATAAAACAAGAAATTATTGAAGGACTTTTTTTGCAAAATTTTAATATCCAGAGAAAAACTCTAGTACGCTTGAACTATGTTTGTAAATTCTTCAAGCGTTATAAACGATCCTTGATTACTGTAAAGAAGTTTTGCTGAATATAGATACTAGTTTTTATGGCAGGATTAAACTTTGCGAAAACTTTGTTAATTACATGAACAACTGTGATTATGATAACTATGTTTTCATATATAAAACTAAGTTTAATATCTTTCATTTGAAAAGAATATCTACGAAATGGAGAAGAATATTTGTACATAAAATGATGTAACATATAGTAAATAATTAACGTTTTACACATTATTTTTACTTTTTATTATGTCATGATTCTTTTCTACCCATAATTTAGAAAAATGACGAAAATTTTCTTACACTGTTTTAGAATCTCTCTAATTGTTAATAGTTATATTTAACAATTTTCCCGTTTAATGAGTAAACTAGACGATAAAGTGCGCGCTCAAGATTAAACAATTTAAGCGAAGGCGAAGTCATCGATTTTCCATAACAGTACTTTATAATTTATGAAATTGTTAATTTTCTTCACGTCAACTTGGAACATAATATTGCAATAAGAGTAATCGATAGTGAAACTTTATTATGTAAAGATTATATACAATCGCGATCGAAAATTTTTGGAAGTAAATAATATTAAAAAAAAAGATTATTGGTATTAAAAATTAATTTATCTAAAAATTATCTCTGCATTATTAATTATATTTATTAGGAATCATTTGTGTTCCGTAAGTAAAGTTGTAAAAGTAAATAATTAACGTCGTTAAGTAAAGTCGCATATTTTTATTAATGAAAATCTTTTAAAATTATAATTTTAATTTCTTTAATATCTTTTCAGTTCAATCTTTTAATTAACCTTTCCGTTCACAATTATGAATCTACGTAACCTTGATACCGTGATTTAAAAATTGCTTTGGTATTTCGAGAAAGAGCGCTTCTTTTGGGTATTAAATCTAAAAGAGACTGTTGTAATCAGCGACGAGAATAATTCATATGCAAATGTTGCCGCGCATAATCTTATCGTCGCAGCGTACGTTTGTACTACTACTGAGTAAAGCGAAAGTAGTTTAAAGTAGATATAATCAAACGAAAGAAACTTGATCTTGGGAACTCAACGAAAACATTTGACAATGTTTAATTGAATGTTTTTTTTTTAACAAGCATAACAACATTGTCCTATAAAAAGAGTTTGAGCTTCTAATTATACGTGGAAAAAATATAAAACATTATTCTCGATTATCCAGAATTTATTTTATTGAATTTAAACAAATGAATGTTATTAATGATATTATTAACATGAAAAATGTAAATCAATCAAACTTGATTAAATACGTTAATCTAATCTGATATTATTTGAAGATTATTAATTGGTGAAAAATCAATATTTCTCCTATGTATCGTCTTAAAAGAACACACGTTAGAACACATTTATAGAAATTAGTCGTGAAGCGATCCTGCGATTTTCCTCACTTTTATTGCCAACACACTTTTATTGAAATTGTAGTAGTATAACCAGATATGTAGTCATTGTAGAAGCGATCTGAAAACAATATAATGATTGATCGATTTATATAATGAATTTTCCAATATTCGAATAAAGTTGAGTAAGATATTCAATTCTGAATAAATAAAAAATCCTAAAAAATTATAATATTATGTTATATTTGTGAATTAATATATAGTTCGCGATCGTAAAAGCTTGAACTATATATTTTTTCTTCTTTCGCTGTTTGTATGTATGTATAAAAATATACAAAAAGTAAAACATACAAGTTGTTAATTATGTCGTCGATTAAACAGTCGTGAAATATATGCGGAAAGTCACGTTATAAACTTAAATATACGGAACACCAGTAAATTTCACAAACAATTTTCCACACGAAAATCGAAGCTTTGCGTTAAGCAGACACTGTCGTGGGAGCTTTGAGGGTCAGGTGCCCTCGAAGCTGTATATAACTGCATCACTAACCGTGAAGTTTCGCACAACTACCAATTTCAAACAGTAGTGCGCTGACTCGAGTATATACAAGGCTTATTCAGTTTGCGGAATGATGAAATCGAAGGGCGTGTTCTGGTAACGCGATTTATGAGCACGTTTACGCTAGCATTTACGGCGTCCCAAATTCCTTCGGGATACCGGCGCCAATTAAACTCTATCACGTCGCAGGTTTTGATATAAAAATATTTGCTGTAATGATCATTTTCACATTTATTGATCGTTTCAGTTCCACTTATTATTATATTGAAAATTCATGTTAAAAAAAATATTTCACTCGACCAATTCCGCAACATGTACATTGAACTATTATATATATATATGAAAAAAAATATTTATATAAACAACTAGATGTAATTATTTTATATATGCACGCGCAACATTTCAATTTAAAACTACTAATTATTTTTATTTTTCATTTGTATTTTGATATAAATCCTATCGTTTATTTTCATTTCGCGTTTTAATAGAGCTACTATTTTTGCAGTCGTGCATCCATGTTTTTTCACGGAAATATCGTATCGGATAAACGTGGAGCTTATAATATCTCCGCTTTAATTATTAATCTTGATTGAATCGCCAGCGCAACGTGGAGAAAATGTGGGAATGCACGTTCCTCTTTAAGTTGTCTGATCGCCATGATAACATCGCGGTAAGGAACGTGTTTAATTTTCCACGAAATCATCTGGATAATTCAGCAGTTTTAAAATCTTGACGCGATGATTTATGTCTACTCGCAATATCCAGCTAAGAAGGACGCAGGTCTTAATATCACGTTCGTCGTTAATAATCCTTTTAATCTTTTGACATACGTCTTTCATATATACGTAACGTCGCTCATCAAACTTTTAGCTAAGCTAAATTTTAAGCGACGGATCACGGGATAAATCATTATGTACTCGCAATTATTCTTGCATGCATAGCAAGTAAAGTGCTCGCAATATATAATGTGATCGACTAATCAAAATTTCTAACGTAATTTAAAAGATATAATCAGACATTGAAAAGTAATCGCGGATATTAGGAATTGTAAATTTAATGAATTAACGATATATATGGTTTGAAACATATTTTTAATATAATTAAAATATAGAATTCTTTGCATTACTTTAATTTCTTACGTACCGAACGTAATAATGGCAGAGTCACGTAAAAGCATCCTGCGGCGGAGAACTTGAGCCTTCGATTTAGAAATTGCAACGACAACTCAACGAACTCCTGCATTCAGAGAAAAATCTCTTGCAGATTGTAATTGTGTTAAAATAATTATAATACTATACGTAGATGTAATAAAAGCACGGAAGAAGTCGAAAGAAGTTTTTAGAAGAATAGATGATATTGCAATTAGAAAAGAGAAAATTTGTTGGGCAAAAATTTCTCTACTAAAAGAAACTAAGAGATAAAGCATGCAATAATGATTTTATCTACTTACCTCATTTTTTCTCATCAGTCTTACTTGCCACTCGAATAGAATCAAGCCCATGCTATTAGCCTGGAACAAATTATGTTTATGTATTCTCTTAAAAATATTTTATAAATTATAAATTGTAAATATAATTTATAAATACTTTTTTATAATTTATATAAAACATTTTCTTAAAAATATCCGGCTTTATTTCTATTGAATATTGATATTTTATTTTAAAAGTTTATAAAAAAAATTTTAATTTAATATTTCCATAAGTGTATCTATGTTATTTCACGTAGTAATACTCAAGGTTGCTACTTTATATCGTTATCTAAGCGTGAATGCGATACTCTGTCGTATCGCCAAGAAAGTTTTACTTGAGAAGAGGCAAAGTCGCAGGCGACGTGAAGTAGTAAAAGTTGAAAGAGAAACGCCAGCAACCAGGTACTCATGCAGTACACAAGCGGCAATGCCAGGGTATCCCACGGTTTTAGAAGTATCCACTCGATTATGAAATATATGTTAGAGACGGTATGCAGACTCAAATTGCCGATCCAAAAGAGCAGTGACAACGAGTATAGCGACTCCAAGTTCTCCGCGGCAATCATCAAATCGTTGTGCAGACTCAGGATTGTCTTTTGAAAACAGTCAAAAAGTCAAACGAATAGAATTGTCATAAACTGTTCATTTATTTATATTTATTTATCTCTGATATTAAAATTCAAAATTAAAAATTAATCATAAATTAATAATTTCAAACAAATTTATTAATTTGAGAGGAAATAAATTCTAGATAAAATTCTGAGATAAAATTAAGTAAAAATTTTAATATTTTTTTATATCATATTGTCATCATCAATTATCATTTCAACCTTCTTGCTGATGGTAGCGATTTCTTTGCTCGCAATTGACAACGATGGTAAGTTTTCCGTCGCAATTGCATTGAGGTGGCGAAATCGTTGGCCTAGAAAAATAGCCATCGCCACGAACTTGTAGATAGCTATTGACGTGCCAACGTAGGGCAGCAAATATCCCATGTTGTAATGCCACGCCTCGTGGAAGGCGTACATTCCGGAGCGATTGACGGAAGTCCAGATGCTCGCGATCACAGCTACGAGGATCCACGCGACGATTGCGGTCCACATCTCTTTGCGAGGATGACCTAATTGCCTGACACCTTTATCGTAATCCTGTAGCGCGTTCCAAATTCTAACGAAGCTATGTCTCGTGAACACTGTTAAGCTCAGCTCGTACATCACGACGCTATAGTTGACGATTACCTACATGATGAGCTACTTTTAATCATTGCTTTGATATTTAGATGATTTAGAAACTTACAGCTATTTAATTAGATTTGTTTGAAAAATTGACAAAAGTATATTTAACTGATATTGAAAACTGATTTTTATCCAAAGAGTTTATAAATAGAGAGAGATTTTTGTTTATTTAAATAAAATATATACAATTATTTATATAATATCATATAATATTTATAAAATTATATATATAAATATGACAATACATATAATTATATATACTTCCGGGAGTATTTCTCTATAACTAATTTCTTACCTTCGTGTTCTCTGTTCCTGAGAGAGCCGAGACTTCTCTCTGGATGTTCATGAACTTTTTTAACACGTCGTACAATATATAGCTGTATAGAATAGCGGCGATCGCTGTGAAGATGAGGTTGATGTTCGACGGTACTAGACGGTCTTGCAAAATGTTATAAGGAGCAAAGCCAAACACTCGCACAATGTACATCATTGGCCACGTGGCCCTATAAAGAGACGAGTCTAGACCGCGTAGCCTTTTGACTCGTTTCTTCTTTACCTTGGTGAATACGGTATTTACAATGAAAGAAGAAGCTTGCGACTTCATGGCCAAGGAGAAATCGATCGATGCTTGGAATCAATTAGATCTAACAAGCATAATTTCCTCGATGCCAGTCTCCGCTAATGAGACAGAACTTGCATCTGTCTACGAAACATAGATAATTATCAATTAACAGAATTTGTCTGCGTGTGTGAGTTTCAATGTGATAAAAGATAGAAGAATACATTCCGTTACGATTAAATTGGTGATAATATATCATTAATATAAAATTGCAATAATAATAGCATATTGCGATAGAATAAATACATAAATATATTTGAAGAAGTCTGTAAAATTAATTTTTATGTCAGATTAAAATAAAATTTTATATATAAACTTTTATATATAAACACTGTGTGAGTATTTAAAGTATGAATTAAAGTAGTTAAAAATACAATATAATATAATACGATATAATATTTTTCGGGTTACTCAGACTGCGCTCTAGCCTGCTCATTGCGATAATCGGTATTTCTCTCATTTATATAAATTCGTTAAAGTTAATTATTTGCTAAAGTCAATTATCGCGACAAACGAACGGCGCGAAAGCAAAGTTTACGATTGCAATAAGGTCGATAAGATGTAACTTTCAATCAGGTCTATCTTCAATTTCACGAGTAAATATTGAATCAACGAAGTTCCTGAAAAGTCTGTTCGTTTTTATTTTGTGTCCCGGAAATCACCGCGTTCATCGATCAATTGTATTGTTCTAGAAAATGTAATGTCGAAGAACAACGTGGAACCGCAATAAATAAAACTACAAGAAGAAAACAGAAACTGCAGAATAGATATTAGAAGAATTTACGATTAAAAAAAAAGAACAAACGTGAATCCTAGCGTGAGGTAGAGGAAAAAAAACCGCTTTATTCCTCTCTAACCGCAGTTTCCTCTTAAAATACAATGGATGTGATAAAACCAACTATTACTTTCAAAAATCCTGCCCGTTCTCTCGCTCTTTATTCCGAAAGTTAAGCGAATTTTAACAACGCCCTAGAGCTATTCCGGTGTTGTCGTAAAGCCGAAACTTTTTCCGCGGTCTCGACGTCAACTTCCCATCGACGGGTACGTTATAAATCCCAAAAATATATAGCTCGAGAGAGAGAGAGAGAGAGAGAGAGAGAGAGAGATGGTGGAGAGTGAAAAAAATAAAAAGATTTACATAATCTCGAAGACAGTAAATACCGCATGAAATTCAGCATCCCAAAAGCAGCAGCGGCCGTTTCGCTGTAAGTCCAATATATTTACGGCGATTTATCTTTCACGACTGTCCGTCGTAAATCATTTCGCCGCGTAAATTGGAAACTTTCGGCAACGATTCCGGACTTGTGTGTACTCGCAGCTCGAGACCTCGAAACGCATCGATTGTTCCGGATGACGTCGTAAGAACTAGGAGGATTCGGCGTTTCGTGAACACTTTCGTCGCGTACGATAAAATGGGAGCGATTCGTGTAAACATACCTGTGACGGGCACACAAATGTAAAGGTATACGTGCGAATGTCACCGTTAAATATTATTCTACGTCGGCCCTGAATGAATAATTGAAAGAGTGGAGAAAAATAACAGGTGGAGGCAACCCCGGTCGAAGTGGATGCGCTCTGTATAGCTCGGGATGACTGGACAACTGTAATTGTATCGCAAGAGGTGGCCTGTTAGTATTCAAGGCCATGCCGTGTCGTCGGTTACCGATTCTATTGCGTCTCCATGACACCTCTATCCTCTGATTCTCACGTGTATTTTTGTAGCGAAGAGCATGAATATACAATTTATTTTGCGCCTTCGGACACGAAGAGTACTTTACTGAAAAATATTATTTCGTGAGATAAAATAATTTGGAGATAAAAGACCTATTTTCGAAGAGTACGGAATATCTGTTATTGACAAATAAATTAAATAAAATAATTGAAAATGATTAAAATAATGATAAGCGTTATTAAAATACGTACATTTATAGTATTGGAATCGAAAAGTATGAGATATGCGTAAAATTATTATTTGTGGTAAATAAATATTTTTAAACATATATTTTTGTATGAAATAATTGTAATAAATATGTTGTATATACGTTTTCATAGAGTTTTAATATTAAGGATTATAACACATATAAAATAATAATTAAATGGTAATATAAGCGTTTCTAACTTGGAAAAACAAGAAGAGGCGTCGAATGTAGGCGAGCACGAGCAAATAACACGATATTAGACAGAAAAAATCTAGGATATATCTAGGAGAACTATTTCATTCGGACAACGCTCCCAAGAAATGTAATTTAACGCGAATGGACGATATGTGGACGAGTGCTTGAAAGAGCGAAAAGAACGAAGCGTATTTTCATATATTTCCTCAACGAGAACGAGTGACGAAATCACATACCAACTCCAAAAATAATGCAAACGGCAATGAATAAATTCTTCTTAGTAATTCTTCAGTTTATGAGAAATAATAAATATTAAGATCAAAAGAGAGAAAGAGAGATAATTATTTAGGTAATAATAATTGTTTAGATTTCTTTCATCAATTATCGGTGCTTAGGGCTAATGAGATCAATAATCGAATAAATATTGTTATAATACAATATAATATAATATAATATAATGCAATATAATATAATACAATATAATATAATATAAATAAAATATAAATAATATAAATAATATAACATAAATTAAAACAATAATTCTTCTTGATGGCAGAAAGAAATTTCAGTAGATGTCTAGCAAAACATTTACTGCAGCATGCATATTAATGTGCATATAATCATACGCGTAATATTCCAGAATGAATAAATAGCACGATATTACATCGTAATAAAGATATTAAGTGATGAGTTTAATTTAAGGGGAATTGTAGCAGCAGGTACTTTCTTTGATCTTGTCACTGTTTTGGCCTCTTTCAGAAAGCTCTTTCAGGACGCGGTTGGGCGAAAAAGAGAACAGTCAGAGGGTCGAAAGAAGAGAACGAAAAAGAAAGGCTTTTAAGGACAATGCTGTGAATGCTGGCGGCGAATACTGTGTCGCTGTTCCCGTTTCTCATGCAATTAGATAGAACCGACAAAAAAAACACTTGGCGACGACACGACCGCCATCCAGGAATTGCGCGCATATTAAAGAGAGTACACACATGTCATGAAAAGAACGTGTATTAGCGAGCGACAAGTCGCGAACGATAAGCGCTCGGCTCAGCTATCAGTGATCTCGGAGTGAAATGCAAGATAAGTAGTTTGTCATATTTCGTTCGCACCTTCGTTTCGAATGAAACTTGACATAAATGAAGAGAGAGAGAAAAAAGAAACTAAATCGTTTTGTCTCAGGTCAAAAAGTTATTTTAAAAATACAACCTGGAATAAATTGAATTCTTAGCAATAAGAAGGTACGTAAAAATTCACAGCGCGTCTTTTTTTCCCGTGTGCTTGATATTGATTTAATTGATTTCTGGACGAGACAGATTAAATGAACCTCCGCGGATTAAAAAGGAAAATCGTTCATGTTCTACATTGTTTAAACGTTTCAAGATAAACGTTTGCATACCGCCAAAGTCACTCTCCGTCTCCGATAGCTAATTAATTATTCTGTTCAGCGCGAGCGAAATCTGCCGAATCTAGAGAATGGAATGGCGTAATTTTCGGTTGGAAATTTGTTCCAAGAATGAACGCCAATCTCGCTCAAAATTATTCTTTACCTTATTATGTATATATATATATATATATATATGTATATACATACAAACGTATATATCAAACATACAAATAATTTTTTATTAAGCATTTTCTGAGAAATAAAATTTTTATATTTCTTCTGAAAACGATAAAATAGCTCATTTCTAAGCTTAAGAAACTTCTATAAATTAGCGCAGGTAGAAGTAAGATTTAGCAGGAGTTTCGGCAAAGATGTAATATTTTTGAAATAATAATTAATATTCATGAGAATTGCAAATAATGATAGAATATGTATACACACACACGCGCGCGCGCGCGCGCGCGCGCGCGCGTGTGTGTGTGTGTGTGTGTGTGTGTGTGTACATACAAACGTACTTTTATGTCACATGATCTAACCCTATGAAAAATCTCGACGTAACGAAACGAGCGCGCCCGGAGCGCAATTTATCTGTCAACGCGGTTTCCCGCGGGACAAGCGCGAATCACCGGTTGCGTCTGTCCTGTCTGTCCGTCAAAAACTTTTATCCTCAATAAACCCAACCTATTCCGTTTCCAACCGCGATCCACCGAAAAATCCCCCGGAAACGTCAAAGTCTGGCAGCATTCGAGGTAAAGGACCGTTGAAGCGAATCGGAAATGTCCTGGAAGCAACACGTCGACCGCGAGGCGACCATCATGAAAATGATCAAGGACGATCTGCTGAGATGGACCTGCGAGAGACACGCCACCGACTGTCCCCTTGACAGACATCTTCTACGTGACAAGGCCCTCGAATTGGCTAGCAAACACGGACTGGCAGGCACGTATCCTCGAAAAACCCTCTCTGCTTTTAAGAGCTTGAGGCACGAACGGAGTTAATTCCAACGAAGGCTCTGTTTTCATATCGCAATAATCGAAGAGATAATAGACTTGTACCATAATGGCATTGTATTGAATGTCACACTCAGCTCAGGAGGAGGACGATGCCTTTTCACGAGATTCCGCTTCGTTTTACTCTCTCTCTCTCTCTCTCTCTCTCTCTCTCTCTCTCTCTCTCTCTCTCTCTCTCTCTCTCTCTCTCTCTCTCTCTCTCTCTCTCTCTCTCTCTCTCTCTCTCTCTCTCTCTCTCTCTCTCTCTCTCTCTCTCTCTCTCTCTCTCTCTCTCTCTCTCTCTCTCTCTCTCTCTCTCTCTCTCTCTCTCTTCCCGAAAAATGACAATATTTCTTCTTTATCCCGATTTTATTCTGTATAAAATTAATATTCAAACATTTGAGATAATCTAAAAGAAAATTTGAAAAAGTTCATTAATAATATATATTATTAATTTGATTATATTAATAATTTGATCATATTCTTTTTCACTTATTATTTTTTTCAAAATTGTATTATGATTTGCGGATTATTATTGCGCGTTATTATTGTGTTATGAGCTGTTGTTAATGCATCAAGTTGTTTCTCGCTTTGACAAAGTAAACTGCGATGGTGACGAAACAACAAATTGACATTAATAATAGCTCATGACACGTTTTTAATTCGCAAATACAATATTTGTATTATTTAACATTGCTACGTGATTATCATATTTTTCTCATTCTTTCTCTTTTCTATTTTAGACTTTAATTGTTCCGAAAAATGGCTGTCGTCTTTCCTAAAAAAATACGGTCTCTCGTTGAATTTGAAGGAATTTTCTGGGTCAATCTTCAACAATTACCGACTCTGGATCGACATGATACGATCTGTCATTACGCAATATAAGCACAAAGATCTCCTCCATGTAGATGAGTTAACGATGTACTCCGACGTTTCGCCTGAGATCTTGGCGTCAACAATACAACAAAATGTGCCTGATACGACTCTAAAGAAGACGACGGCATTGTTATGCTGTAACGCTTCCGGTACCGAGAAGCTACCATTATTGATCTGCGGTTCTTATCCAGCCCTGATAACTGGCAAGGATCACGTATATGCTCACAGCGAAGATGCTTCGATAAACGACGGTCTCTTTAGGGAATGGTTGACCCGATTGAACCGTTGTATGTCGAGTAACGATCGCAGGATCCTGTTGCTGCTGCATAGGAATCGCATTGGTGCCTTTCGAGATCTTGAACTAAGCAACATTAGGCACATCTTCTTCCCCGACAACTTCCCGCCATTGTTGAGACCGCTGAAAAGGGATATCTTCCATTTCGTCAAAATGGCTTACAGAAAAAGGTATATTCATAAAATTTATAATAATCGTTTCTTATTTATTTATATTTTGCAAGCTCGTAGATTTAGTAAAAATTTGCAGGATAATCTCATCTATAATTTAGAAGCAATTATTATGCTAAAAGTTAATGAAATTTTAAAGTATATTTTATTTAAAATGCTTATCTCGTAATTTTGTTTTAATAATTCATTTTGTTGTTTCTACTATGTTTATTAAGTATAAAATAAATAAATAAATAAGTATAAATATTTAGCTTAAAATTCTTATCGTTCTTGGATTTTAAAATCTAGGAATAAAATCTAGGAATCTGTAATATAAAAATTTCATATATTATAAATATATTATAAATATACATATTTCATAAATATATATATATTTTCATATATATTTCATATTTCATATATTATGCAAAATGTAAATCTATTGAAGATGGTTGTATACAACTTTGTATATAAAATACGAAATTAAATAAATTATAAAATTAAACTATCAAGAAAAATTCCGCAAAATTTTCAGCATTCTTGTTATTGTGTAGAGATGATTTTTACAAACTTTAGAAATACCTTTCAGAAAAATTTCAAAAATTTTATAATAAACAAAAGCACATGCTTTAAAGGCTTAATTATCTCGCTTGCAAGGAACTATCAGAAATATTTGTCGATCAGAATATTTTTGTCGTAGGTATGTGGAAGGAATCAGAGAACGCAGACGCCAATGGAACGCCGAGAACGTAGTGAGAAGTTTGGTGGAAGCGTGGCGGGAAGTTCCGCGGGATCTCATTATCGCCAGTTTTCAACGAACCGGCTTTCGAACTGACGATTGTTTCCTGGAAATCCATTGCAATGCATGGAAGGATTTGGAAACAGGTATATCTTTTAGGAAATTTGTCACGTTCGACGACAATCTCTCGACAAGGACATCGCGTAAACAACACGTATCTAACGACAAGAACCATAGTTACAATCTCAGAGCTAGAAAAACCGTCAAATTAATTGACGACCAGCAGAATTTCACGAGAATTGATTCGAGAGAAAAGGATCTGATCGTTGATCACGCAGAGATAAATATAAATTTGCAAGAGATCTACGTGGAAAAAGATGTTGATTGGAAGAGGAAGAGATCGCATGACGAGGCTCAATTAGACGAAGACCTTTATAAAGAGGCAAAGTCGAGTGATGAATCAACGTCGAGAGAAAACGAAGATAACGTCGTTATTTCAACGTCGACGAAGGTCATCGACATTCAGACGATTGAAGGTGTACCTCAGAGTAGTTTTAAATCCGATGACGTTCACTCGATGCAAATGAGCGTGAACGAGTCGGGGACAGACGCGGAATACGATTGTAAGCTTGATAAAACGGTAAGCAATGAGGAGAGACGTAAAAATAGCCAAGCATTGAGCAACGAGCGATCGATCAGATCTCTATCGAAGATCAACAATGCGAACGGGAACGCGTCGCAACAAGTGTTCGACGATACGTCTGCTGAAGATTCTGATACGAAGGAGTCAAACAGGGGGGTGGTTTCCTGCGCTATCCCGAGAGACGAGATCGAGTCGGCCGATTTAGACGGAAATGTCGGGCATTCCCCGCAGAAATCATTGAAAAGGCGACGCTCGCGTTTTCTCGATGCCGAGGAATCCGGGAACAATTCTAACGATGGTGAATCAGAGCGAGAAAGATCGAAATCCGATAGCAATTGGACAAGACAGTACGAGACGAGATTCGTCTTCGGTCCGTCTGACTTGGCGCGAACTGTAACTACTGTTTCCGCCGAGATACATAGTGATAATGGCGTGTCACAACAGAGACCGAGGCCCACGTGCGAGACGGAGAGGAGTATCTTCACTATAAGACCCAGAAGAGATTAGAGACATAATCATAACAGTAGCTTTCAGTGAGTAGATATATTTATTTTATTTTAAGTGCACTCTTTATCCTTTGAAAAAAATAGCAAGACAAATCGTTATATTATAATCTTATTATAAACTTATTTTGTATGAGAACGTAAAAAGTAATATATTAACAGATATTTATAAGAAGTAGTATATTACTTAATATTTCTATTTTTTATATACTTCTTTCTTCTTTTTATCTTTTTTCGTACTGCTTTAAAAATGTATATACCAAAAATAATGTGTCAGTTTTTTTTTAAATTTTGCAGTTTCGGGGAAGACACAATGGATCTTAAAAGAATTTAAATCACGGAGGATTGTGTGCAACCGAACATCCAATCATGTATAGAAATCAAGTCTCAAAAATAACAAAAGTTAATTCGAACTATCGCTATAAACTTTCATAACGTTTCTCACCGATGATCGCACTAATGTAGACGATGATTTGTTAATTGCGATTAATAACGAACCAGTTAATCACAATTATTACGAAATAAACTTTTGAACAAAGAAACTCTTGAGTAATTATTATTGCAAACATAATACAGTTATATAGAGAAAGAGAGAAATCTATTCGCATAAACTCGCGTTTTCTCGCGTTATCGCAATCGAGCGAGCAATATGGAACTTACAGTTTGAACGAAAGTTAATAGTTTTCCCGGTAATTCGCAAAATCGTGTCCCCATCCACGTGGAAAATTACATAGCCTCGGAAACATCAATTCAGACTCGAGTCTCCATTGTGCGCTTCCGCCGGATTTCTTCGCCGGATGCAATTTTCCCGGATCGCGTTTCCGTATGAAACAAAGTTGCGTTCCCGTCCAGGGATTCGTAATAGATTTGGAGGAACGCGATTCCCGGACGACGTCTCCAACTCCTGAATAATACGGCTATATCCTAGTGCACATCGTTGCACATGAGTGATACTTAAGGATTAATGGCGTGTCGCCACAGAGGATTGTAATAATTCACAGTCAGAAACTGAGATAGAGGAATATTAGGATTAAAGCAATAGTCAGATCATCTCTTGACTCTTGATAAAAGAGGCAAGAATTTTCGATTAAAAAATCATTTATTTTGCATATAAAAATATAATTATTTGAAAAATCTTCATGAAAAATATTTTTATATTATTAGATAGGAAAGTAAACTGAATTAATTATAAAAAGTGAAATGATAAAAACTGAATTAATTATAAAACACTCATATATATATATATATATATATATATATATATATATATATATGAGTGTTTTATATATATATATATATAATATATATATATATATATATATATAGAGTATGTATATATATATGGTGTGTGTGTGTGTGTGTGTGTGTGTGTGTGTGTGTGTGTGTGTATGCATACATTAATGAAAAAAATTTTTTATGTCGGTATTTAAGTTCTATTATTTGTTATATAAATGGAATGTCTGTTATTTACTATTAAGAAATCTGTCAAATAATTAAATACTTATGCATTTAATATAATGAAAAATATACTTGATAGAGTTATTAAGTTATCCAAATATTTTGTTCAAGTTAAAAAAAAATTCTCCGTCAAATTTTTATTCAAAAAGAACAAGAAAATGTTCATCAAAAATTCTATAAAGGACAGAATAAAAGCGTTTTAAAATGCATTAATTAAAATTGACCTTTTCACTCTAGGACAGTTTCTAAAGAATGACGTACATCCATCACCGCCTACTCGAATTTTTTGTAATTTTGTTATCAGGTCACGTATGTATGTGTGCACATACAGTTTAGTACTTTATAAGCTATGCGTATATCCTCTTCAAGAGTACGCTTGCATGAAGACATTTAATGCGCTTGCTTCTAGCTGCACGAGACATCATTACACACAGTGCATGGGCGAGATGTAATTTATCATCGTACAACTTAGCAACTGGCGTCGTCGTACTCAACATAATCGATTTCCGTTGCTGTACTTATTCAAGGATACGAATGTCGTAGATCTGGACGAGTATTCTCAAGATAAAGTGTACTTTAGATTTGTAATTTGTAATAGAATACTAACTGAAATTCCAAAAAGCATGATTCTAGAAATTCCTGGAGCTTTAAATTCAAGAATTCTCTTCCAGATTGCAAAACTCACTTAAATTCAAGCAGATTTGATTTAATATTGCTATAATCAAGTATCAATTTATACAAATAGCCACTATACAATTGTGAATATAATAATATGGACAAATTATTTTTTTAAGAGAGATGAATCAGTGTGATTAATTTTCGATTTTACTTTTGACGGAGTTTGTCATTATTTCGTCACTCAACGTTTCTCTATTTTAATAAAACATAGTAGACATAATTTATATTATATAAAAAATATATATACATATATACATATATGTATAAAGGTTTTATTAGATTATAAAATTTATATACTATTACACACACACACACACACACACACACACACACACACACACACACACACACACACACACACACACACACACACACACACACACACACACACACACACACACACACACACACACACACACACACACACACACACACACACACACACACACACACACACACACACACACACACACACACACACACACACACACCACACTACAATAATTTATTACATTATTTCAATAATTTTATTTTTATTTTTATATCTTTACTATAAAGATTAATTTATTCCCCATATTTTATTTACGATACAATTTTGTATTAGAACATCAATCACGAGGACGAAATGTATGTCGTGAATGCATATAGATACGCGCGCAAAGTGTGTGATTCGATTCCGGAAATATCTAATGCATGCTTTATTTCACCGAGATCGAGTCCAGATGTATCTGAGAACCATATCCTTTTAGGGAACATCTGACTTCATTTAAGAAACATCTGCAGCTTCCATCTCTCTCTTTAATAACAATTTTTTTTCAAAACTATATTCAAATAAAGATAAAAGAAAATATCTTATTACTTATTATTATATTATTATATGGAATTATGCAACATAATCATATTACATGATATATAATATATAATTTATTTATTGCCATGAAAATCAAAATAAGTGTATTTCATATTTTACTTTAAAAGCCACTGTAAAATGATATAAACATGTTTATAAAATAACTAATCTTAAAGCAAACATGAAATTAATTTGTCAACTTAAAAATTTATTTATTTCATATATAATTTGAATTCCTCTAATTTTTTAACTTTAACAATGTAATATCTTGATCATATTAATTAATATTATATATCAAACAAAAATTAACATGAGTTGCACAATTTCCTTGACATATAAATATAAAAATATTATTTTACAATTATTATTATTTTATTATTATTTTACAATTTCTAGATATAAAAATAAAATTGTTTATTTAACAGGGAATATATTTGATATTTTCTTAGGATTTTATTAAAGACAATGAATACCGCATAGAATTACTAATATAGTAATTTTTTGCTGAGGTAGAAATACATAGATTTGTCACTGTTTTCAGTCACTTAATAACTCTATATTACGATATTCAACTTCTTGAATAACAGATAGTGTTTTCTGTAGTATTTCAGCATGTACTGCTGATTCATCTTGATCGGCATCTACAATGACCCAAGTATCATCTCTTAATTTCTCGTAATTGGCATTGACACGCTGCTGAAATTCATTATGCTCAAATCTTTCCTTTCCCCAATCACTGCGCAGTTCCTGCTGTCGCTTAGACACTTTGAGAAACATCACACAGTCTGGTTTTGGAAGCCCTAAATCAGCCTGTTGACACCAATTGAGACTTCTGCCAGTGTTGGCCGCTGTGTATACGGCACCAGAGGCTGCATATCTATCTATCACCAGAGTAACACCAGATAAAAGTGTCTTCTCCATGTCCTCCTTGCATTCCCAGCGATTGGCAGAAAAGAGCAAATGAGCCGCCTCCGATGGTATATTTACCTCTTTTGATAGGAAACCATTTAAAATAGCTCCAACAGGAGTCTTTCTATCTGCAAAAGAAAAAAAAGAAATGTTTCTTTAATTTCACAAAATTAGCGCTTAATATAATTTTTAGAATTATTAGAATTTTTAGATTATAAATAAAATTTGTTTACTCTCTGAATGGTATAATTAGTTATTTCCATTATCTGTCATTTTTAAACAATAAGATACGATCTACTGAGTTCTCACGCGAATTTTTCACGACAATTTTTTCTCACTCTGCCAGCATTCAAAGCAATAGGAAATGCAGCAACAAGTGAGACAAGACAGAACCGATAACGACACGATAGACATAAATAATAATAACCCAGATAGGCATAAATAATAATATCTCAAATAAAATAATATCCCAGATTATAAATATGCATTTGGTGCGTAAATTATTATTTTAATGTTTCTTTTATCAAACTGAATCCATTTATATCTGCGGCAGAGATAAGTCATTCTTTTCCCGCACAAAATAACCTAACTTCACAAACACGCGATCGATCGTCACTCACTTGGAAATGCGCGAGCTTTCGCCGGGATCCGCAAATCGTTCAACGCATTCATCAGCATCTTCGCTTGAGTCGATTTGCCGGCTCGATCGCATCCCTCCAGAGCTATCAATGCACCTCGCTTGTACATATCCGAATACGATAAGAACGCAACAATAGTAGCGACATATCAATTGACACGTTACCCAGAAGAACACGAGGTTGCCCTACTTTTCGAAACGGCGTCGGTGATTCGAACATCTGTACGCTACGTCCATCTAGCGGGAAAGTCATCTAAAATGATTCGGGTGATAACTACTTCATGTCTGAATTAGGGATATGAAAACTAGAAGATATCTCTTTGCGATTTTTTTACGCGAAAAAAAAAATTAAAATAAAGCGTTGCTATTATGATGTTACATTGAAAACTTTATTTTTTTTTTTAATTCAGTATATATAAGATGCTTTATACTCTAAATTTTATGTAGAACATTATTTTCAATTGAAGATATATCATTACTGTTTAAATTTTGTTTATATTTAATTAATTTCTGTTTATATTTAATTAATTTCTAAGTTAGCTTTATAGAATTTATATTTATTTTGTGAGATTAAGAGATAAAGAATTTAGTGATCATTTTTTGTCGTTGTCTACGACAATTTTTTAATTGTCATTACTACTTTTGATAAGAAAAATTTTAAACGAGAAAGATAGTTTATGCAAAATATTTTAACATATTATTTTATTTAATTATTTTTCCTTTAAGAAAAAAATAGACTTGAACTATAGATTATTATCTTTTACTGTAATTATTATTAGCTATATATATATATATATATATATACGTAATTATATAATTGTTTATAAATATTTAATAAATTAATAAACTTGTTAGTTGATAAAATATCAATTAGCAAGTTGTCCAATTTAAATCAGAATTGAAAAATAATTAAGATTGTTAGTAAATGAATGATAACGCTTTAATAATTAAATCAATATCCTCAATAGAAAATTCTTAAAAAAAAATTAAGACTTTAAGTTCAGACTGTTTCACACAATACGATTGAAACTATCTGCAAACTCATTCCACTGATCGTGAATGTGTTTCAACCTGTTATTCTTCTTTCTGTTCAATTATTCATCCAGTGCCGACGTGGAATAATATTTAAGCCTTTGCACGTATTGCGTTTGTGTGTTCATCGCGAGTATGTTTACGCGAGTGGCTCTAATCCCGCTTTATCGCGAGCGATGAAGGTACATGAAACGCGAAGTCCTCACGTAGACCTCGCGACATCGTCTAGGACAATCGATCCACTCTGAGGACTCTGTCGTAATGTGAGTACACAAATTCCGTTGTACTAAAAATTTTCAATTTGTGTAAAAAATTATGACAAAAAAATCCAAAAATGTATCGAACCCTGAATGAAACGACGATCTGATTTTGAGATACTAGATTAATTATTTGCGATATTTATTATTTTTTAAAATTGTATAAATTTTTTCTACTGTTCTCTCTCTCTCTCTCTCTCTCTCTCTCTTTCTCTGTGTGTATCTTGAATTATATATTTTTGGAATGTATAATATTCTTGTTAATGGAAAATTCACGACGAACCCATAGTAAAAATTTAAGTTTATGACAACTCCAAAACCCAAAGGCTATGTCAAACTTTGCTTAACTTTTGAAACAAAAAATGTGACATTCGGGATTTTCAAACATAATAATAATCATTTTTCTTTTATTCACGTTCAATTTATTGCAATTTGAAAAAAAAATTGCAATTAAAGAAAAGAAAAATATTTTCCTTTTTATCTTCTGTAATATTCGTGCTATTCATTTTATTTTTTTTATTCAATTTCTATTTTTTTTTATAGTTTTATTTGTAATAGCTTTACATTATTTTTTGACTGTATATTTTTTAAGATTGTATATTTTTTAAGATTATACAATATATAATTATTTGATGAACGTGATAATTGTCGAGATATTAAACAAAAGCGAACAGATTTTTTAAAACTTCATTGATTTAATATTCATGGAATTGAAGATGAATCTGATTGAAAATATCATTAACTTTTTTGCAATTATAAATTTCACTTTTATACCATATTTATCAAAATAAATAACTTGAAAGAATAATTATCATTAACAAATTTATTAAGAAATAACGTCGTGGCAAAAATTATCACGAATAGAGTAAAGCAAAATCTGAATAATAAAAAATTTCATATCTTTTCAATGTATAATTTAAACATTCACAGTTGATATATAAAATTACATTTTAATCAAATATTCATGTTTTTACAATATTTTCTCTTATTTCTCTATTTACTTATTCTCTTACTAATGCATTGTCATTATAATTTTATGTCGACAGTTTATATTATTGTATTAATTTAATGATCAAACAGCCTATTATTTATGGAATCCATTTTCATCTTCTGTCAGATCTGATCTCTTCAAATGCAAATGATTAATTATCTATGCTTCTTAGGCAGGTTACGCAAAATCTACTTCATTAGCCGTATAAAAAAATTCACGTTTAATTCGACCTAATTAATTCGAAAGCGTCGATTGATGTCTCTTTGAGCATGGAATTGCAAGTTTCTCCTGTCAATGAGGAGACCGTATTCTCCAAATTGAAAAAGAAGCGAATTCAAAAATTAAACGGTCCAGACTCACCTCTTTATAAAGTTATCTGGCCATTTATCTACATTGCGCGAGTGTTTGGCTTCGCTCCTTACAACTTTTCGCAGGATCGTATAATGCCGTCGAACATCAATCTGATCTTCACGATGATCGCCACTATTTTTTATAGCTATGCATTGTACGAAGTATGCGTGAAGTTTACGAATATTAAAAGAGATATCCCTGTCCTCGGACAACTGGAAGATGTAAAGGTCAGTGAAAAATTAAACAAGAGCAAAAGAGCAAAAATAATAGAGTAGAAAATCAAATGGAAAAAAAAAATAGAGAAAATAAATTATAATATTTAATTAATAATAAATTAATTAAATTATAAAATAAATAAATTCAAGATAAAATTACTTATTCAAATCCTCGGGATACACAAGCCTGCTTTTATATTAGATTTATCTTTACTTTTTTGGGGTCTTTGAAAGGATCTAGTTAAGTAGTAAAGATTTTAAGTTTCTTTAAATCATTTTAACTTAATATAATAATTAAAAATAAATTGCCCAGGTGCTTATTAACTACAGCGTGGTGATGTACGAAGTGGGTTTGACGATGTTTACGAGAAATAGCTTTGTTAGGATTTGGGCTGCTTTACAGGATTACGACGAAAGTGTTAGGCAACTTGGCTATTCTCGCAAAGAGACGTGGACCGCGATTGTTGCGTGGTTCTTCGTAATTGTGACTACGGTCATCTGGATCGTCATCAATCGATCGGGAATGTACGCTTTCATGGAGTCATGGTTTCATAATGTGAGATATATGCTGCCTTATCTCGGCACATTGGTATCTGTCTACAAATTCGTGGCGGTAGTTATGTTTCTAGGCCAACGCTTTCGTCACCTTAACGCAATTGCGCTACAAAATTTGCCGCCGGTGACAGGCAGAGGAACCGTTACTGTTAGCAAAAAGGTTGGTTTTATTTAACCCTTTTAAGAAGATCAATCATTATAATACCATATAATTTAAAAATAATAATATCTATATAACGCAGATTTATATATATATATATATATATATATATATATATATATATATTGATTTAAAATTAAATAATTAATAATAACGGATTTATTTGTTTCCAAAAGACGATTTTAAGTCTGCACAACGATTTGATGATTGCCGCAGAGAACTTAGGATCTTTATACTCGTTATCGTTGCTCCTTTGGCTTGGCAATTTAACATTACATACTATCAACAGCATGTACTTCATAATCAAGTGGATACTTATAAATAATTGGGATCGGGTGACATGGCCATTAACTTTCTGCTTAAGCAATTGGTTGTTTGGATTTCTCTTACAGCTTGTATTGCTTCATATTGCCTGTGATTTCACCTCTTCTCAAGTAAAACTTTCCTATTGATACAAAGTAAAATGTCATCTTACACTTAGATAACAAAATAAACAATATCGAGATAATAGCAATTAAAATTAACAAGAATTTATACTTATAATTATATGTTATCCATACATGCAAACTTTAAATATTATTGCATGAAATAGTACATGCATGTATGCTGATAATAAATTTATATATATATCTTTTGATATTATAGTGGAATGTTAATTTTTTACATAAATATAAATAGAGTAATATACTTTTAATAAACTAACGTGACTTGTTTTAGGCTAATTGTATGGGTTCGATTTTAATCGAGTGGCAAGTAAGAGTGATAAAAAATGAAGTGAGTAGATAATAATCATTTAAACTTTTTAGTTTGTTTCAATAAAAATTAAGACAAATCAAGATGATTGAAATTCTGTTTGTGTTAATGTTGTTCAATTTTATTTTCCTTGAAGTTTTTGACACTGTGTGTTATTATATTTTATATATAACAGTCATTTTAATATGATTATAATAGAATATATGTATATTATAGTCATATAGAATATATGATTATATTATATATGATTATAGTATATTATAGTCAAATTCTTTGAATGCAGGAATGCATCGAATTATTGTTGCAATTTCTAAATCGAAGACTTCAATTCTCCGCTGGTGGATGCTTTTACGTGAATTTGCCATTATTACGTTCGGTATGTAAAAAATCAAAGCAATGCAAAATACCCTACATATAAATTATGAAAAAATATGTTTTTTAAATTATATAAATGTACAAATTATATACATAAAAATTAATCATGTTTGTACACATAATATATTAATCAAATGTGTATACATATATATGTATATGTCTATATATATATATATATATATATATATATATATATATATATATATACACACACACACACACACACACACATATATAAACACCACGATATATACAGCTTTTTATATATATATATAAAGCTGTATATATCGTGGTATTTAATTTTCTACAAAATCAATTTAATAATACTGTAACATCTTGACGCGATGATTTATATCTATTTGTTAATGATTTAAAATAAAAAATAAAAAAATTAAATCCAATAACAACAAATGAATATCTCGCAATATTAGATCTATCTTCAAATAGTAGATTTAAATCATTAACAAGTAGATATAAATCAAGATGTTACAGTATTATTAAATTGATTTTGTAGAAAATTAAACACTATGATATATACAGCTTTATATACAGCTTTATATACAGTTATATACAGCTTTATGAAAAGATTGCATGGAATATTTTTTAATTTAAATTTTGAATATAACAAATACTAACTACATTCACATTCAATAAATAACGTCAAATAAATAAAAACGTTCTCTATTCTAAATCATAAAAACGGAATATGCTTTTTAATTTCTTGATTCCATAAGCCGATTAAGCACTGTGTATTCGAATTAGTACATCGCTGTTTAAAAATACGCAAAATTTAACACATAACAAATATATGTACAAATATATTTTCATGTATATATTTTCATGTACTCAACGCAAAATTGTCATGATAACTTTTGCTTAGTATAAAGCTTCTCATAAAAAATTATTTTTGAATTGATAGTACTTTCTATGCAAGTCATAATTTAAAACGCGTTTATGCATATTTAAGAATACTGGACAATAATGAACAATAACTACTAGCTTGTATTTTTTGTATTTTTATTTTTATGATATAAGATGGAAAGATACTTTCAAATTTTTGCAATTATAAAAAATATAAATTCATACATAACAATAATATTATAATTTATATAATTTACATTCATTTATATTTATTGAATATCTTGCTCAGATTGAATTCTTGATATTAAAAAATCAATATGTGATTAATGTTGTTTTAGATCGCCTCTATGATGACTACATATCTGGTTATACTATTGCAACTTCAATAAGAGTATTTTGGAAATATAATTAAAAAAATTCCAAGAACGCTGCATTTCGCTGTTATAAATTTTTACATATATTCTAACATATATTATATATATTATTATCATATATATTATTAAGTTGGTATATCTGAAAAATATATCGATTTTGAATCAATCTGTAAATAATCAAATGAGATATAATAAATATGTCTAATCATGATTAACTGATTTGCATTCTCTGTGTTAATAATATTATTAATAATTTATTTTGTCTAATTTTACAATAGAATAAATTGCGAAAGCAATATATAAGTAATACAGCAGTAAGCAATTTATATTAACATAATTAATATTTCATGTTTTTCCCATGCATAATTAGAAACTACATATCCCTTTTACTGCGATATAATATAATTACGTTACATTTATTGCTATAAAGAAATTTTCATTTAATTAATTAGTTAATATTTTTATTTTTGATGAAGTTCTCAAAAATTTTTGTCTTTTGTTCGATTACATCCACTTTAAGCTACTTTCACTTTCTCAGTAGTAGTATAAACATGCTGTAATGGCGAAGTTACGTGCAACAACATTTGCATGTAAATTATTGTCGTCACTGATTACAAAAGCTTTTTTAAATTTATTCTTATAAAGAAGCTGTCTTCTCCAAAACATATGCAAACCAAAAACACCAATTTTTTAAATAATCTCATCAAGATTGCATAGATTCGTAATTGTCCAGCCAAATCTAAAAGGACTTCTCGATTAAATTACAATCTAAAATGATTTCTATTGATAATACAAGAATATAATTTTACACGCGCATAATATAAAAATAATTTTTAAATTTAAAATTTTTAAATTGTTAAATAATTTTTAAATACATAACTTTAATACATAAATATGGTAATATATCAATGCATAAATAATTTTTCTATAAATTTTTTAATGTTAACAATTTTTTATTTTATATCAAACTTTTAAGAAAGCTTTCAAATAATTCTCGATTTAATAATATCTATTTTATCATGAATTAAATGAAAAAATGATTTTTCATTTAAAAAATTATGATTTCATTTTTAATAAAGAATAACAATGAGCTTAATGATCTCATTTAAAAATATTTATACAATAAAGTTTTATTAATGATTACTATCGTATGTTGCAATATCACGTTCTAAGTTAACGCCTACAAATAGAAGACTTTATTCTTCCTGTTTCTTATAATAATTTTTTAATTATTTTTATTGCTTTTGGTAAAATTGGGATTATGGTCAAGTGAAAAGTCATTTGTGTGAAATATTTTAACACATTATTTTATTTAGTTTTTTTCCTTAAAAAAAGAATGAACTTGAAATCTCGGTTGTCGGGTTTCTTCTCTTAAATTCTGGCGAGTAATGACTGGGCATTTTCGAAGCGACGATACACACTAAGTTTGCAAATTTGAACTAGCTATATGTATGTGTATGGTGTGTGTGTGTGTGTGTGTGTGTGTGTGTGTGTGTGTGTGTGTGTGTGTGTGTGTGTATGTGTATGTATAATATTTATATATAAGACAGATTTTTCGCTTCTCGCACGTTTACAGCATAGTACATCAGTAATGATGCATATTTACGTCTTTATATTCTCTCTGTTGCTCTTTGTTTCTCTTTTACGCATTTTCTCTCTTCCTTTCATTTTTAAATTCTCTTGTTTTTACACACGCATTCCTCTTTCTCTTTCTCTCTCATTTACACGCTTACATTTTTTTTTTATATGTCGGTATTTTCGAGGGTTCTAAAGAATTATAAGATAGATATTTTTCTCACTCAATATAATATTTTTATCTTTCTCTCTCTTTCTCATTTTCTCTCTCTCTCTCTCTCTCTCTCTCTCTCTCTCTCTCTCTCAGTCTCTCTTTTTCTCTCTTCTTTTCTCTCGTTCGTATACAGTTCATTGGCAGATGTATGTTCATTGTGTACACAATATATTCAGATATCTTTTTTTGAAGAAGAGAAATGAGATATCGCAATGCACACGCGTTGTCACGTGGATTTCAGATTTTCGTTAGATATAATTTGAATTTATATTTTCTTTACTTTCTATTTTGAATAAGATTCGTAAATATTTGAATCTTTCATATCATAATTTGATGTTGTTTCATTATTACAAATATTTTGACAATAACTCAAGAATATTTCATTAATTTTAAATTAATTTCATTAATTTAAGAATATTTCATTAATTTAATATAAAACACAAAAATTTTATTAAATTAAAATATTTTTCAAAATCTCTGGAAAATATATGTTTAATTATTTAATATATTTTATATATTAATTACAATAAATAAAATTTTGATATTAAATTATTTTGCGACTAAACGCATCATAAAATTTTCGATGTACTTTAAGCTCATCGAAGAATCTGCGAAAAAAATACTGTAAAAGTATATAAAATTTTAATTCATATAAGAATATTAAATTATATAAAGTATTGCAAAAATATTGTAATCTCACGTTTTTGTGCCACAAATAGAAATGACGAAAAAAAATAAGAATCTTTCCGCAATTATTTACAATTAGCTAAATCTTACCATGTGACGTACGCGCGAGCACGAAGATTATTAATTGCTACGTATAAAGATACAATCTTTTCGCCCGATCCTTTCTCGAAGAAAACACAAATATACCTTTCTTTAGAGTTTCTGCGTATGTATACGTATAAGTAATATACAGTAAACTTTTTTACAATGACGGGAAGCACGACGGAACGCCGCGCGGCGCGCCCGAGTTCGCTGCCTCGTGAATTCTGGCGCCGCGGAATCTCTGGAGATTCCGGCTTCCGGTTCATGAAACAAGCTCGCTCATGAATTTTCGAGGGCGCGAGACATAACAAGGAAGTTTCTCGTAATTTCTCGAATCCAAATTCCGACATCTCGCGAATTCCTCGACGCGAGAGGATTTCCAATCCTTCACGAAGCTTCGTGCGCGAATTCTCATGTTACACTCCTCCGACGAGCTATCCGTCCGGCTGTATTGAAAGAGAGAGAGAGAGAGAGAGAGAGAGAGAGAGAGAGAGAGAGAAAGAGAGGGATACATAAGTAGAAGCGGTCAGAATCGTGCCAGACGATCGTGCGCTTGGCAGCGTCAAACTTTTTTACAGCCGTCGTGCTTCCGCATTTTCGCATCGTAATGTTCTGCGCTTAATCTTTGTTTTTAAATTAGTTTATTTTAAAGTTAAAGCTTTCAATGGGTTCTCTCACTTCTTTTTCTCGACTTTTTACACAATTCTCGCAACGGTACGCGACTATCAAAGATACAAGCAACGCATCGCACGTTTAGCCCTAAATGCGATTCGCAGACATATCGAATGCTATGAAAATCGACTTTTACAATTCGTAATAAGTATAAGAATATCTAAAAAATCAATTTTACATACGTTATACTCGTCTATCGAGAAGTCCTTGTCTTCTTTCTCTCGCTCTCGGATTAAAATTCGGAATCGCATTTTCAACGCTAAACGTGGGACACGAAGACGAGCTTTCTCGCAGATACGCTCTTTTATATTCCCCCCCTCCCTCCTTCGTGTTTAATCGCTCATATGTACTCATATGTAATTCGTTGAACATCTCTGCGGACACACACGCACGCACGCACGCACACACTTACGCACATAATACATACATAATATAAAGAACAGCCACAGTTCGCTTCCCAATTCGTCAATTTATTCTGGATTTTCTTTGTCTTTTTTTTCTGTCCTCATTTCGTTTCGTTTAGTTCCCTCGCATTCTCGATCTTTTGATTTCCAATAGTTCGTAAAAATGGTGACGAAATCGCCAAGATGCAAATAACCTTCGTATGAACGGAGCTGGGACTTGTAACATATCGAATCACAACTCAGATATTATATACATCTAACAGATTCTTAATATGATATTTCAACGGTCTAGAAGTAAACATTTAAATTTATAAAGATATATACGTATAAAACTTTTTTGTGTTAAAACACTTAAAAGAGGGAAAGAGAAATATGATTTGTACGGCAAGAACAAAAATTATAAATAACATTATCGACTAGATATAATAATTCAAATCTGATAATCTGAATTAATTAGACCAATTTAAATGTAATTGCATGTAAATGTAATTGCAAATGTTTATTATCGCAATCTATGCCCAGCTGCCTCCTCACATTTTCATCAAACGTTCGAATTATACGGTTCGAATTATTTCGAAGAGTTTCGCAACTCTCCCAGCTCAGTCTCGATTATTCTAATTGGTTTTCTTCTGTTCTAATATTTTTCTTGCGCGTTTCGCAATATTCTAGTTTTTGTAATATTAAGGCAACTGATGATTCACCATGCTATGACTTTCTCTCTCATTTTATCTTTGCGTTTCTCTCGGCTTTTGCGCGACAGAAAAGCATCAGCTTCGATTTTTGGATTCACAAATTGTTTATGGGGGGGTTTCTCGAAAATACATTGAGTACACTCTACCACGCAAAACTACATTACATTCAGACAACGCGTGCAGAGGTTTCGAAAATATCGAAAAATTTCAGCTATTATTTAATTAGCGAAAGAAAGATACTTGAATAAAGAATGCATAATAATTTAATAAAAAGATTCCACTCAATTCCACAATTGTTAAAAATTTACTTTTAATTAAATGTAAATATATATTAGATTAAAATACTCATAAATATTTATAAAAAATAAAAATTAGTAATTTTACAAGTAAATAATTACAAGTAAATAGCTTATTTTAAATGTAAATAAGCAAAAATTAATGTATTTATTAATATTTTGGAGACAACTTTATTATTTATATAATTATATTATATTTTATATAATTATATTTTCTGACATTTATTGCGACTGATTTTCGATATCGAAATGCCATAAATTTATATCTTGTTGCAGATTCTTTCAGTACTTTTAAAAGCAAATACAATATACCTGTGCGTGCGTATATCAGAAACGTGAAAGCACTCCGACCGGAAGAAATTGACGTTCCGCAACGATTCCTTCTGCAACAAGTGATTCTTTTGCACTTCAATTCTCTAATTATGCACCGCGTACCGCGTACATGACTTAAATCGATTCGAATGAACGGGTTTAAATTTTTCGGATATATTTATAATATGTATATTTATAATATGTATATTTATAATATGTATATATGTATAGAGATCGATTATATATATATATATATTTATTTATTTATTTATATATAATGTCGACGAGATTTTTCGATTATTTGCAAAAGTATGAAACTCTACGAAGCTCCGGCGCCGATGCGCCAAGAGATTCTAGTGACAAAATTTCTCTCTTTCACACACCTCTCCTCTCTCTCCTTCGTATTTTTTTACTATTACGGTTATTTATTATCGACAAGGGCGTTCAAGTGTCACAGTATATCTCACAGTATATTCTTTTAATATATATATATATACGCATAACTTGTATGCGTGTACATATCTATTACGTGTACATATTTATATATGTATATTTTACGCAAATACATAAATGCAATATATATATATATATATATATATATATATTATATATATGTGTGTGTGTGTGTGTGTGTGTGTGTGTATTTATATATATTATATTTATATATTTATATATATGTATATAGAATAAGTAGAAAAACTTAACAGTAACGATTTTTCTTTTTTGTTTTTCTCTGACTTAACTCTTCGCTTGCCCGAGGAAAAATCTCGCGCTTTATTAAGTTTCTATCTCATCACGTTTACACCTTACACATGTTATAGATACAAGTAAATGAAGTTATACGTGCACGCGGAATTTATTTTCCTGTGTAATATTCCTCTCTTACAATATACTATATATCGATCGAGCAACGATTTCATAAATCTCTTTCTCATTATTTAACGCGAGTATGTCGTGTTCTATTTTATTCTCTCTGCAAAAAAAAACCGAGAGAATTTCTTCTATTTCCATTTCTCTTTTATACTCATCGGATGGAGCACCGTTCTGAGATAGATCAAACATCCTGTTTTACGAGTTTCCAGGATGCACCTCACTCTATATATGTATGTATGTTGTGTGTGTGTGTGTGTGTGTGTGTGTGTGTGTGTATGTGTGTGTGTGTGTGTGTGTGTGTGTGTGTGTGTGTGTGTGTGTGTATGTTCGATGTTCATATTTTTAATTTATGTATACACATTTATAAAGTCCACGTGTGAAACGCGCACGTGTTGTTTGTTGGCGGCGATCAATAAAATATACAGAAAATGTCGCCTTAGCTCTCGTTCCTCATACTTTTCTTTTATTCTTTCTTTCCTGCGGATTCGGACGTCTGCCGTTACAGAACTTTCTGCGATATCGCAACGTGATTTTTATATCTATTTTCATTAATATTATTTCGTTTTAATATCACTGAGAGCTCGACGATTTATTGAAGGTTCGCGTGATCGCATTTCGATTGAAGAATGAACTATGGATCCAAATTACGTTCAAATGCAATATGCAATTTTACACATAAAATATCAGAAAAATTATGATTTATTATGAAGTATAGTATAGTATGAAGTATAATAATTAAAAAGATAAATATTAACATAAATATTAAAATAATAATTATTATTTTTAATTTCCATGATTCAATTTTTGATTATTATTAATGATGCCAATTTTATTGATTATTTTTTATCCATCGACAATAAGCAAACTAAATCAATTATTTTTACTATCTTTTAAAAGCTAAATTAATTGATTAATTTTTTTTTATATATAAAAATTATATTCATTATAATACGCTTTGCAATATATAGAAATTAGTATATGACATCTAATTGTGTAAAATGTCAAATTAATTTTGCATTGTTAATATAAACGTGAATTTTTCTTGTATTAAATATATATCTGTTTTTTCCGGAAATAATAAAATAACAGTCGGAACAAATCTTACTTCAATGCGACCAAACAATACCTTCGAAAATCGTAGAGTCATATGGAAATAAATTAATTTGGATATTATATTTTAATTAGCGTTATTTTAATATTTTTTTTAAATTTTGTTCTAAAGCACGCATATTTTTTATATTTCGACAATAATTATCTCTCGGGATTATACATCTTGCCACGTATCTAAGAAAAGTCTTTTGTTATCGTCTGTCATTGAGTATCGTCAGACGAGTCGTAAAATCGTTATTGATATTCTTATTATTATCCTTATCACGATATTATTACTATCATTATTATAAATTACTTATATGACTGCAATCGATATTGTTATTAAATGTATTATTGTTATGTAATTTAATTAAATCACGGTCTCGTCACAAGGTTCTCACGTTTATCTTTAAATTAGCATTTTTAAAAATTATAATTACATTAATATCTATATTGGATTACAGTTGATTAGTTCTTTACGAGCTTGGTCGTCATCCTTTACGACATTAGAAAGTCTGTGAAGATTGAAAGAGTTTTTTCCGTTATTCTCTCATGCATGTACAATGTTTTATACGACGTGTACGATAAATGACATACATTATACACGCACATTTTGCATTCTCTCTTTTTCTACTTTCGTCTCCTTCTCCTCCTCTCTCTCTCTCTCTCTCTCTCTCTCTTTCTCTCTGCACTTTAAGCATCATGTGTCCATCGATTCACTCATATATTCTTTTTGAGCCGCATTTACACTTTATGTTCAATATTAATTTTATCTATTCAATTTATCATAAAATTTAAAATTAGTTAAACATTATACATATAAACATGCTTAGTTTAATTTTACATATATATAGACTAATCTCATTTTACGTACAAAACATATTTTGAATCAGATGATTAAATTGGATGTCAAATATAATTATTTATTTGATTTCACTCTAAACAAATATATCTAATATTTAGAATTAAAAAGAGAAGAAATCGACAATTTTTTATGTTAAATGCGGCTCTTTTTTGTATTAATGTGTACTTTTGAATCCGGCTTGAAAATGGCTTATCGACGCGACCATATCACCGGACCGACTAAGTTTTTTTCGAAATATGTTTATCACAGAAAAACATTTTTATGAATGTTTAATCATACACACACGCTCATACGCGCGCGCGTATTATAATCGTTTTATCACGATATTGCGAATCTTCATGAATCATTGTCGATCTCAATTTATTTTGAGATATTCGCTAATACCGGCTAGGATAAAAGTAATCTTTTTTATTGAACAAATATTATTTTTTGTTAATTTATTTTTTAATAATCTTTCAATTTTTCTGAATATTAAATAGAAATATATAAATCTAGTTACTTTTTGTTTTATCTATAAAAAGAAAAAACAACATAAAAATAATGTAAAGATAGCTGTTCTGGACCAATATTAGCGAATTGATTGATTGCGTTCCTGCCTACCGCATTCATTTTTCACTAATTCTAATTGTAAATCTCGTTTATGTAATAATATTTATACGCGTCGATACAATATATAATTGAGTTTTTAAAGCACTTAAGGGAAGAAAATACGCGACTCTGATTACACGTCACCAAAAATGCGCTCGCGAGATCCTCGGTGATCCTTTCTTTTTTTCTTCTTTTCCTTTCGTCTCTACCCTTTTCATTTCCAAAGTAACATTATTATATTATCTTAGATGAGAGAGAACATTGTGTGTGACTCTGATTCAAATCTGATTTTCTTGAACCTGGAAATAATTAATGTTATTGAAGATATCAATCACCAATTATCTCAACTCTTTTGAATGATCTTTTTATTATTAATTTTTTTATTTTACATTACTATATATATATATATATATATATATATATATATATATATATATATATATGTATATTAGACAATATATTAAAGCGATTGGATAAGTCTATAGTCTTTTCTTTGGAAAAATTGATCTTATCATGTATTGTTAAATTTTTAATCGCTGAATAATACAAACAAGTTCGATGATTAACGCCCGTCCATTCACCAAGGATCTTTATATACCGATCATGCTGAAAAGACAATCATTCTTTCTTTCATTTTTCATTCTATTCTTTCTCTCCACATTAATTTCTCCGATACATGCACACATTTCTTTTCGAATTAACTACTTACATTAATTAATGTCGTTATGTAATGGCAATATTCTCGTTTATTTTGACTTAGCCGATACACAAAAATTACGCAACAAGCACAGAGCAGCGTCGGAAATCATTCGAATTATTTAAGAAACGAAGTAAATCGGGTCTTCTTCTGTTTTCTCTCACATTTTTCTTAAAAATATCATAGCTACCTTTAATAAATTAATTAAATGAAAATAAATAAATATAGAAACAAGAATATAAGAAACAAAAATAAAATAAAAATACTTTATAAAAAAAAAATCATCATCTGACGATTATTGATAATCATATCATCCGAATTGCTTCGCTTCTTAAATTTATTGATTCAGTTATTTTACATCCATTCACTCGTTTCTTTGTTTTCTCGCTTTCTCTCCCTCTTTTTCGCTCATCGGGTATGTACACTTACTTACGTACAGATATATCGTAATATTTATACTTGTCACAGGAAAAAAAAAAGAAACGACGTACATTTATGTACACCTACATTTTCTCGTATGTGTTTCCGCTTAAAACATCCCGTACGAGTGGCAGTATGTTAAACATGTCTTTATATATAATTCTTTTTCTTTTTTATTATGTTAATCTTGGTTTGAATACGTACGCTCGTTTAGAGCTTTCGTTTTGCGGATAATTCTCTCGGCTTCTCTCTATTTTATTTTTCTTTATTATTTTGTCGTCCGTCGTATAAATGCACGTTTAAATCGACGGCGTAATTCACGAGCTTGAAGACAAATTAATTACGTAAAGTGATGTTTCACGTTTATTTCTCACGAATCGCGCACTTCGGTAATTAGCACACTTAGTATTACAGTAATGATAGTAAACAGCGTTAGTAGCGACGATAGTAGAAGTAGTTTAGTAATAGTAATAGTTGTAATAATAGAGTAATAGTAGTAGTGATAGTAGCAGCAGCAATAGTAATAGTAGTAGTAACAATAACAGTAGTAGTAGTGGTAGTAGCGGTAATAAATCGTAATATAATAGTAATGGTAGTAGCAATAGTTGGTTAATAGTGTAATAATAGAGTGAAGTAGCTGTTTTTCATCTCTTTCTGTGGGTGTTAATTTAATAACGGTATTAGCAGTGATAAGTAATAAGTATTGTAATTCAATTATACGCAGTAATTTACAGGAGTGCTTTTGAAAACTGTATGGTAAGAACTGTTTTTCTTTATGTTGCCCATTCTCTTTCTCTCTTTCTCTTTTACACATCTTCCCCCTAATATCTCGCGATGATCATTTACTATTCTCATTCCGTATTCCAAATGCGTATTTCTCGATCGTGGTCCTCATTTCCTGAATTTTTTCCTAATTTCTCTTGATTGGCACGAATCGCGAGGCAATATCCGCGCGAATCAACGACGACGTTCGCGTTCAGTTTCTTCCCCTTTCCACTTGTTTTGCTCTTACGGCCGCTACAATCGTCTCGCATTTTCGATTTGACAAGAACCGCAACTGCGAACAATATCGATATCTCATAGTGGCGATTCTTGCGCGTCTCTCCGATTCGCGTTTTATTAGAGAATCGTTTACGCACGATCTCGCTAATGATAAAATAAAGCTGACCTGAATCTCGACAGAACAATTATAATTCTGTTTCGAGCCTCGATCTAACTTCTAATCCTATTAACCCTTTCATTAATGATTTCTTACTTGATTTGTCGGGAAACATCCACTTCCATCAGTCGATTTTATTTGCGCGGCTAAGTTTCCCGACAAACAAAAGATCGTTCGATCACAGCAAACAAAAACGAAACGTTCGAAATGAAACTTCATCATACATTTCAAATTGTACTATCTATTCCAAATTCCTTCTCAAAACCGAAAATCATAGACTTTATTGAAACCCCAACTGTTATTTTCCTTTCCATTTCCTTGCCTCAATTAACATCGTCGTTGAATTAACATTACTTATTAATCGGCGCTTTCACGAGTGGAAGTGGAACAATTCGGTTACATCAGTCGCGATTTCCGACAAATCATGGGGGAAGGGGGTTTTCGTAAGCATACACGCACAGAATCGTACGGACATACATACACGCATAAACATACACGCACATAAGAGAACGTTTCGTGGTGATCACAGCGCAATTCGGGCGTTCGATGAGTCTCTCCTCCGAAAAATTGTATAAAAAGTAAGTCTCTCCCGAAATGATCTCCGCTCGATCGAGGTAAGATTGAAATATTAACTCGCGTATAATATCGGAGGTTAGAGCTCTCCCGGAACGTCCGCGTTAATTATTCTATCACTGTCGCGCACGACGAGTTTTCACTGCAACCCACCACCACCTTGTCTCTCGACGTAAACCATCGCTCGCGATCTCGAGTGATCCATCTTCGCTACGTCGTTCACACCAATGTAGAGCGTCCTCGAGTGTGATCGGATGGATTTCATCTTTCGAATGATCCCACCAGGCGATCGTTTCTGATTCTTTTGATCCAATCTCCAAGATCGAATCTTCGAGATCTCACGCCGAGCTCAACCGTTTGATTGCTCGATCGATCCGTAGAATCGCTAGCGTCGCTATTTCTTCTCGTTCGCGGATTCGTACGACGTCGATACGTAAATGATAACTCGCCGACTTTCTCTGTGTTCGCGAGAAATCGATTTCTCTGGTGTATTTGCTGACCCTGTTCGGTCGTCATATTCAGCCATCGGAGATCGGTCCGAACACTATTCGCCTGGAATCGTTTTCCCTGTTCAACCCTCTTAGACTTCTTTCGGTTACCAATATGCCGGAATACATGCCGCAATGTTATGACCGGAATAAATCCTTCATGGAAACATTCTTTGGTCAGTCGAGACTTGGAAGAAGCCTTTTAAAGCTTCGTCAACTTCCACGGCACTTTCCTCCCTTACTTTCACACCGAAATCAGTGTGCGTCCCACGTGGACAACTATCACGCGCAAACCCTGAGACGCCTGGGGGCGTCCACGTCACCGGACCACCGTCCAGGGTCCCACTTTGGCTAGCACCAATCGTCCTCGTCACTGTCCGAGTGCCTCGTCCTGCAAAAACATTATCCGTTCAATCAATACTCGTCGTTACAGTTTGGAGAAAAGCGGATAGATTATATATTCCAAAGACACATTAGCAAATGAATTAAGACAATTTCTAAATGGTCTACTATGAAATTAATGAACTTTAAAGTGTCTTAGAAGAAACGCCTTGAAAAAATAAACAAAGATTAATAATAAAAGCTTATTTATAGCTAATGATACAAGATCATACATGCGATAAGAACTCTTTACCTAGGTGCTCTTTGTTTAGATTGTGGTTGCGGTTTGTAACCATTGGGCACCGGGCTGGGCAGTAGCCGACCGCCGCGGCCCATTGCGACAGCCTGTTCGAAACTCAAGGGATGATGGCTCGGCTGCATGCTAGGTGGCATGTGCGGCGGCGGATGCGGGTGCTGCAGCACATGGCCAGGTACGGGTCCCACAGGCACATGAGCTGGCGCCATGCCGTGCGGTCCATGGGTGGGTGAGGCATTCAGCTTGGGGAAGTTGATGTTGGCCGGTTTTAATTGCAGGGTCGACGGCTTGTTCGGCGTCGGCGGCAGCCGGCGACCCTGGCCTCTCCTCGCGACCAGCACCGGATAGCTGTGTTGATGCGGATGATGACGGTGATGATGGTGATGCGGACGACCGCCGCCTATGGGGCTTGGACTCCTCGAACGCTGCTCCAGACTAGTCGTGCCGTAATGACCACCGCGCTCGATCCTATGAACCGGGCTTGGCGACCTAGCTGGACTCGTCGAGGCACTCCATGGACCTAATGAACATGTCCGTTAAAGTCTCTCGAGGTACATTGTATATGTTTCAGTGGCACAATCGTTCGGGCTTTTTTGACACACGACGCAAGGGTTGACAAGTAAATCGTAAGCGTGTAACAAGGTTGTGGAAAAGCCGGGAAGTTGGAAAGTTGATACGGATATTAGAAATCGGATAATTTTTAGATAATAATTTTCAATATTACTTGTTTGTTCTATTATGTAAAAGGTTTACAATGGAACAAAATTAATTTCGGTTCGATCACTCGGTCTCTGTGCGAAAGTCGAAGAATTCGATTTGTCGGAAAGGATTCAGGATTGATGAACTAATGATACTATTGTAACATAATGTACAGCTCTATTAACAGTAATTAACCTTCTGTAAGGTTAACTATTATTTTTTTCAAGAAAGAATACTGACTATATTTACTTGTGTCATAACTTAATTTAATATATTCACATAATTTCTCTAATTTCTACATTTTGTGAAATTGATCATTATGACTTGTAATACGATTTTTCGGAATTAATAAAAGAGATCCCAAATGTGTGCTAATTATTTTGAAATTGTCAAGAAGGAGGATTAATGCAACATGCTCGTGATGTTTCATGTCCATAATGTTACGAAATCACTCAAATCAATATTGCAAACATATGTTTGTGCCGATGCTCTAGATATTGACGTGTTTAAATTCTATAAGGCATCTAACGTAGCATGCGCACATATTCTACGATATTAAATTACTAAATTACGGGGGTGCATCAATAATCGTGATAGTCTAAATAGTTATTGTGCAAATTCCTTGAACTCTCTAATTCTCTTGCAGACGAGCTAAATTATTTCACTATTGCATTCTATATTTCATACTGTTACGCCCGAGCACCATTTATGGAGGATGTTCTTGCACTCGCGCAAATAAAATAGACTGGTTTAGAAGATTAACCAGATGCCAAATGTATGTAATACAACAGAACACAATTTAATTCAGTAGAAGGCAAAAGTGAATAATTAAACTGTAAAAATTAAATTGTAAATTAAAATAATTAAACTGTAAAAGCCGCACGTCGTTCAGACTTTCAGATATTTCTTCATTGAATGACAGAATGATGGACGTAACAATATGATTATTTAAAAACCAAAATGTTAAGTATCATGTAACAATATGATTGGCATATACATATATCTTTCAAATATGCATTATATTAACAATTTATAATACAAGAATTATATTTGTGAATTGCATTTAAAAACTAAACATGTGTTATGAAAACATACTAATAAATTTTAGTAGCAATCTAATATAATTTATAACAACCAATTAGTTAATTTTCTTGATCATTTCTAGAACTATTTGACAATTTCAATAGCGTTTCTAATGTAAAAAGCATCGAGTGGCAATAAAAAGAGAAACGCTTTCAATGTATGATGAACACTGGTGCTGTGAGTATTGTACATATCAATTGTTTGAAAAGTTGTCTACTATGTAGATTTGTGTTCTGTGAAGTCTTTTGCGTGTATGTAAATGTGTATCCATACGTATGTGTCATCTATGTATATGCATGAGTATGTATCATCGCAGAACAGAAATGAAGAAATGGTGAAAGCCAAACGATCGTATTGATTATGTAGTAACATCATAATTGCATCGTGGAGACAAGGGAATGAAGAAGAGGAGAGTTGTGAAAGAAATTACCATCGTCGTAATAGTCGCAGTGGTCGTAATAGTCTGTGTAGGCGCATAACAGAACAGAACGAAGAAACGTATTACATCGAGTATCACACAGAGCTTTTCTGCCTCGAGTAAAATCAACATTATAGCAACATTCATGTTCTTAGAAAACCGTGACCACGAACTCTCTTTCGTCGCTTTCTGATTGACAAAAAAATCTACAAAAATTTATAATTAACAATTCTTCAATTAGTTCTAGAAAACGGCGTATATCCAATGACGCTGTCTGAAACGATAGGATAAATATCACCAAGCCGGTTGGAGTTAATCATAATCAATCATAATTATATAATGGAAATAACATCAAGAGAATGAAGGTATCGGTGATACGGTGAGATAGAGTAAAATACAAGGATGCTGTGTTCGTAGTATATTCCAGGCTCTGATAAAAAACAACGAGATAAAAAAACCGGTTGGAGATGACCGACACGAAACAGAGTTCGCGGTCGTGGTTCCGTGAGAAAGACTTATCGTTGCACCGTCGTGGCTTTCGCTGGTCGGAATTATCGCCGGTACGTCGTACCTCGTATCCTATGCCGATGATTATACTGTGACGCATGGGGATGTTGAGTGTGCCTTTGTATCTCGACGACATTGCTAACGGTATCGCTAAACCCTGGTCCATCGTGGTAATGATCATATCGGCCATGTCGCCTTGGCGATGGTGATCTAGGCATTATTGGCGAGTGTCTTCTGCAAATTATGACGGCGACAAATGAGAAAAATCACACACATATGTCATGTAGTATATAATCCAGCCAATATGTTAGCCATATCTATAATAATCAAATATTGGATAACTGAAGATATCAATGTCTTTAATTGTCATCCTTAATTCAGTAATTTGGAATTGAAATATTTCTTAATTTAAACTAAAATAATATATGTTTTATTGAAATACATCTTGCTTTAATTTCTTAATTTGGAGTACATCAGATTTTCAAATTTTTTTATATCTAAAATTATTATTGGATCATCGCGCTGAATAGCTCTTTTTTGAAATTCTTGTAATTAAGTCGCACGCAAAATTTACGTGGCTCTTCTTTGAGACTCTTTTGCTTATATATTATCCTTCCTTATACTTATAATACCTTATACTTGGCGATCGTGATCGTCTATGGGGAGGCGCCGAAGGATGCGGACGAAGGACTCTGTCACCAGGATGCGTAAGACTCTCGAGGCTACCGGCACGTGAGTCAGACGGTATAACGTCTTGCAGCTCCTAAACGAGAACATACTTGCGATTTAATAGTTTACCTATGTAATTCAGAGTCGGATCAGGAATCGAAGGGGGAGTCGGGGTGTTGCCGGTTCTTTGTCTTTAGCAATATCGCGCTGTTCGATTCGCGCGCGTTTCGAATAAGAAACTAACACGACGAGACGCCTTTTGTCTCCAAAATTCAAAAGCAGACGCACGTTCGATTCATTATTTGGCTTCCTATTAGAGAACTATAGTTAAATGTTATGTGCATAATATGTAGTGAGAAAAAAATAGAAATTTATCAATTAAAATAAAAATTAAACTAACATGATTTTTTATTAAAAAAAAATTACTATCATCAATAAAATTTCTGAAGAATTTGATATTAGTATTATTATATTTTATTATTGTACAATTAACATCACAATGATATTTCTTTATTGTAATTATATTTAATTTAAGAAGAATATGAAAAAACTTTTTATTTTAAAAACAGTAATTTCATTCATGTGCGATCTGCTTCACTTTTTTTTTCAGCATACACTTTTGTCACTAACAAAGTTAAACCTAGCTTTGCAAAAGAAGAAAAAGAAAAGAAAATAGGAGAAATTGAGAGATAAGGCGGAGTGAGAATATAATTCACACAGAGATACATACATATGTGTGTGTTAATTGACATGCAAGTTTAAAAAGTTTCGCTCATGCACATGCATTTGTCGATAAATTCCGATCGCTCGGTTGGAAAGAGGAAGGTATTCGCTACCTTCGAGGTGGAAGTCTCCCTTGCAAGAGTGTGTGCTCTTTTACTTACTTACCAGGACGTGGACATAAAAAATCAAGACAAAACATGATAGATAGAGAGAACGAGGCAGTCGCGCGATCGTGTTGACTGCTTCGTTGCTCCGGCGATAATCCTAAGGCCGAAAGCAGCAAGGGACAAGGGGGTGGGAGCTGTTCTATGCATCGACACGAGAAATATCACTAAAGAGCGTTCAAGTGAAACATGTGGCTATTTTTCTATATGGTGTTCGCGCTAGAGTGTGTCTAGGTGTCATTATTATTTACAGGAATGCTAACACACTCGACGAAATCAAGACCAATTCGACCAAGACGGATTCCATCAGCGAGCAGATGCGCAGTATCGGCAAGTAGTAAAAACAAGCGTCTGATCAGACGTGGACTGAAACTTTTTCTAATTTCACTGCGAATCGGTCTTGAGCACCAAGGATCACGACATCACGGGCAATACCTCTCGACCCGTGCGAATATGTCTTGAATAATCTTCTTTCCAGGATTGGAAAAATCGAAATTCAGATTGATAGAAAACATCGATTGGCTTATCTAAGACGGTTTGTCCTAATCTAATTTAAATACCTATAAGTGATTTGTTCAGCGGGAGTTTAACCGTTTTTCTGAAATCTAATTTCACTAGTAGGATCTTTAAGGATCTTTTTTCTCTAAGGATCTTTTTTGTTCATCTAGATCTTATAATATAAGAATTTTTTGGAAGGAGGTCACATCTCTTCTAAAAATAGTTTAGGTGATACAATTAATACAATGCTAAGTGCGAGACAGCATTTTATTTTAGAACAGAGCAAATCCGCGGAGATGTTATCCTAATCTAAAACTGTTTTCAGATAAAATAGAACGATCTACGTGATCTATTTAATTACAGGATGTTTCTGGATTTCAATAAACTTTAATAATAAAAATAATATAATTTTCTAATCTCTTAAATATCAATAAAGTATTAAAGTTTCTCTATACGAAAAAAATCAAACTATATTCTTATCAGTTTTAATAGTATTTTAAAATATAGATAAAAATATTTTGTATTATTTATAAAAGAAATAAGAATAAATATGATATATATATATATATATATATATATATATAAATATTTCTTAATTCAAAAATTTGATTTACCAAATAAAATAGATTAACTTAATGTAGTTGAATAAAAATTGGCACATTATTATTAAAAATCTATCAATTTTATAATAAAAATAATATAATTTTCCAACCCCTTAAATATCAATCCATGTTCAAGAAAGAAAGATAAAGATATAGATCAGAAAGAAAGATGAAGATTAAGATTATGAAAATAGTTTGAAGAACATTTCAGTTCAGAAACATCGTGCAGTTGCTACGGAACTAACACAGCTTAAACGTGTGTCGTACATACGGTAATCGCGATTCTTATTGCATCTCGAAACAACGAATGGGGATCTTTCTATCGCGATCTATTTCCGATAGGGGGTCAAAGGAAGAGAGAAAAGGACATTCTCGAAAAACTGAGGAAAGTTTTTTTGAGCTTGGATCGAGTCGACACCTTGTGGTAACGGATCGAGGAGCGAGGTGCGTAGGTGTTCTGGTGTTGGTAGTACGAGGGTGGTCGGTGGTCATGATGATGGTGATGGTAGTGGTGGTAGTATTGGTGATGGTCATAGTATTGATCATTGTCGGTATCGTAGTAGTATTGGTCGTGATGGTGATGGTCGTGGTAGTAGTTGTTTTGATCATCCTGCTGGGAGGGCACCTCGGCCAGCAATGGCTCTAGCTCGGGGGCGCGATCCTCGTCATTAACTACGAGTACAACCCCAGACCCACCCCCTCCCTGGCTACTCTCTCCGCTGCTGCCTAGTATATCGTATTGGCGAGACATCTTCCAGTTCACCTTTTTGTTTCTGCAATCAGAGCAATCGCCATCCTGATATACTCTTAACAAAGAAATAAATGACAAATAGATCACATATTACGTGATATAAAATTACAGTTTCAAAATTTGCGAGGCGTCTATAATAATCAAGTTTTCATGGTCCAAATGGTCATGTAAATTTTATATATATATATATATATATATATATATATAAAAATCTTAATTTTTATGTATTATGTATTATGTGTATATTTAAATTCAAAAGGATTAAAATATAAATAAATATTTTGTCTTTTAGAAAATCAACATATTGAAAAGTTCTTTTAAAAATATTCGTTTACCAATATGTAGAAATAATCTAATCTTTTATTTTCTTTTTTGAATTAAAAATAAATTTTGCTTTTAACAAATAAACTGCGTACCTGATGCTACGCTGACGTCTGTGCTCGGCGGCTGCGAGAACGCTTAAGGCCCCATCCTCCTCATCCCTGTGTTCTTTGTGTCGTTCGTGCTTCGTGTCCGTGGCCGGTCGTATCACCGGTTCGAGACTGTTCGCCCTACTTCCGGCTCCGTGATTATTTCCGGTGTGATTTACCGCCGCCATGTCCAGCAGGCAGTTGTAGAAGGCCGATGGCTAAATTGCGAAACGTGCGAAAGCACATCGGCTATCAGAGCTGATCGACAGGGATCTCGTTTTTTCGATCAACAATTTCTTTTTTTTTTGTTTTTTTTTGTTTTTTTTTTTTTTGAGTTTTTATTTCTTCATTTTTTTTAGTTTTCTTCATATATATATAAATATAAACTCTATATATATATAATATATACAGGCACATACAGGCTTTTTTCTTAGCGTTACCTCTCGTCGATGATCTCTCGAAAAATCGTGGTAGAATGTGAAACGCTTATAAAGATTGGAAGCATTCAAAGTCGAGAATCAACAGTGTAAAAAAACGGTGAGAAAGAATTCTCAGAGTAAAGAGAGGCGGCCATGCTAGAGAAAAGGCATGCCGTGATGGTGCGTTTACTTGTGTCGGTTTTACGGCGATTTTCTTCCATATCTCGGACTATCGTATACACTCGAGAGAACGTGTGTGATGCAAGAATTGCAAAACAATAGCGGTAAACGGTATTGCAGCGGGGCAAATTTTTTTTTTTTTTTAATGTGTCGCAAAGCCTGTATATGTTGATCGAGACTATGTTACATATATTGGGGGGAAAAAAAAAAAAAAAAAAAAAGAGAGAAAAAGAAATGTTACTCCTCCTCTTTCTCCTTCGTATATAAAAAGTGTTATATAAGTGGACACAAATGCGTTAGTAAGTAAACGCGGTTAATCGCGTTTAAGAGATGTAACAATACTGCAAGAAGGCAATTGTTAGTAAGCATGCATAAAACGAGTGAAGTCCCGCTGTTCTACCACATCTACACATACTGCACAGCACTATTTCATACATTACATAATAATCGAAAATATTAAAATATTCTTTTTGCGTCATTGTTATTATTATTATTATTATTATTATTATTATTATTATTATCATTAGTGTCATAATTTACGAGATAGAACACGGGTAGTTCACTCCATAAAGATCATACAGATAACCGTGGACAAAATTGAAACTCTGCTGCTTGGTATGCAATAAACGTCTAAGTAGAAATATATTCCAGGGTTAAGGAATCTGGAACATGCCGCTGATATGTGAGATGTCCCAAAATTATAGTACGTCTTTTAACTGTGATTATTTTCTTCATCGAATTCTCCGTGAAATTAAGAAATGATTAATTAGCAAGAATTTTCATAAATGCTTTAGCAACCAACACTTTTGGGACATCCTCCAAAAGTCAGTGACTTTGAGTCGAGTGCTTGCTGTAAAAATAGAAATTGTAGACTATCGAAAGACATTTAGAATGCAAATAAATAAAATGCGAATAAATCTTCTTTATCTATCGCGAGTTAGAAGTTGTCTGTAAAGAAATTGAGTAATATTTACGAAATATTTATTAATTAATATTTACGGTATCATTTCTGTCAAATCGAAATACGTCCGATTGCTCGCCGATGATTCGCGATTTATAGGAGCAATTTATCGAAATTCTTGCGGAAATTCTTGGGTCTTTTAGGTTATTCGCTAAATTGCGGCCATTATTATTGCGTTGTATAAAAGAATTTAATTTATTATATTAGAGATCGTTAAGGCTGATTTACTTTGTGTCAGTGCGCGTGTATATAATATAGAGAGTGAATGACATGTAACGTGTAATTGAAAGAGCGGAAAATTGCTCTAGTAGAAAGCGGAAAATTGTTCTAGTAGTAGAAAGCGATCGGATAAATTGGGCAAGTCTACGAGTCTACTGCTGAAATCACTGGTCAAAAAGTGCCTATTAGTTCTCCTCTACACTACTACGATAAAAGTCGTAAGAAACCAGAAAAAAAGAATTTTTTCGGCATTAGCTTGCAGGAGCGTTATCATTAGCTGCCGCATTAAACTTCGCATCGTAAGAAAAAGATATTTTTGGATTATCTAGCATCTAAGAAAAGAGAAATGAAAAATTTTCAAATTTAAATTTTTTTCGTCACGTTTGAATTTACTTGCTTAGACATTAGATGATCCTCGAATCTATTTTCTTATTAAGATCAAGCGAGGCAATCGACATTCTTGTATAAACAGCACAACGACTTCCTAATAATAAAATTAATAATTGTAATTTTTTATTTTTATTTTATTAATTGTTACTAGTTAGATACTTATTATCCCATCAATAGAGAGGAATTCCCTAATAGCTAATAATTTTTTTATTATTAGAATGTTGTGTTACTTGAGCTTGTGCAGCGAAGTTAATGCTTGGAGCAACGTAATTCCAACGTAATTCTACTACTTTAAAAGGTTCGCATCAAACTAAATAAAGGAAAGAGATGTTTCGTCAAAACGTTTGCTCGTGAGCAAAGTGGACAAAATCCGACAGAATAAAAAGGAAGTTTCTACGTCACGCTCTAGAATCGGCTGTCGCCAACTATACGTTTAGTTAACCGAAAGAAGGCTTGCTTAGCAAGAAAAGAGTGTATATATCTAAGAGGCGATTGTCGTAGACTGAGGCAAAAGGCGGGCTATATTGTATATACGTATATACGTTCGAAAATCGATCGACTCATCGGGCTACTTCTCGCTCTAAATAGGCTCGAGAAACGAGGCGCTCTACGAGGTGACTTACTTACACACAGCTATACCGTATTGCCGGTTGACAAAGAGCCGATATATCTACACGCGCATACACGTGCGTACGTAGCCACGTGTTACCCACGTGTCGGCAACAACACGACTAAAAAACAACTCTGACAAACATATTACAATCGTATATATCACTGCGGGAGCTTCTCGCACCGCGCGGAACCTCGCCAAGAGAGTCATCAAGGAGAAGAGATCACCTTCCCTTTGTGATATATAGATCGAAATGAGAGAGAGAGCTATTCTTCGACGTTATCCTAAACTAGCTTGACAAAAGGAAACGTGCGATTAGAAAAAGAAAAAAAAAAAAAAAAAAAACCTTTTCACATCAGAAAGGCGCTAAATGTCTAAAGACTAGCTCGTGTACGAGCCTGATTAAAGATCTATTAGATATTACATGTCTAACATGATAAGTGCCTAAGTAAGATAGACTAAAATGTATTGCCGTGTTTAATTTCAAATTGTGTTGTGCGAAACAGCTATCTATCCTCTTGCTATCCTTTTTCGTTAATCTAATTCTTTATTTTTGACTTTGAATATTTTGCGTTCTTTAAATTAAATTTCATAAATTTATATATTATTGGAGATATGCAAACATACATTTTCATAATTTTTCGAAATTTCGATATTTTTTCTAATTTAAAGAATGTTTTTATATATTGTAATGAAACAATTTTATATTGAGATTTTGCGAAATTGAAATTAATTCTGAAATTTGTAGTGGACTAAAAAATGAAATTTTAATATAATTCTTTGTCGTGCGTGTTACTCATTGAATTTATTTTTATATAATAATTTTATAATAATAATTTTATATGACATTAATAATGGCAAAAATAGCTGTTTCGTTATATCCTTATGTAGTATGTATTAGGTGTGTCTGGTATCATATTAGTGAATAAATAAAGGGCTACTTTACACAAACAAAAAATAGATCCAAAGTAATCATGTACACTTATGACGAGTGAAAAGAAAGATTGTGTGCGGTGTTAATTGTAGAAAAAAAACATGCCAGAGGCACAGCAGTCTTATTATACATAACTAAAAATAAAATTATTTATTTTACAGATTGTATTGTTTGAAGTATTTCATGTAAATATTTAATTAATAAAGATATATTAAAGAGATAAAAAGAAAGTGTTGTCATGTCAGTCAGCATTTATTTCAAAAATAAAAAAATAATTCGTCAATCGCACTTCGTGAAACATTGTTCTTCATGCAATATTTGTGCCTCTGGATAATGCGTGTAAAGAGTGAAATAGAAAAATTGGATTGTGGAGTGTTATTTTACAAAAGAAAATAAATTATATGCTGCAAAAGATTCGTTTCGTTTCTTAAGCAATAAGTTATTTTTATAAAAATGTTAGAATATAAAGATCGGTAAACAGATTGAGGAGAAACTTTTGCAGTACGTATTTAATGCAAAACGGACGAATGTGATTAAAATTTCAACACAAATCGTACAGCCAAAAAAAAACGAAACAGTGTTAAGATAAGATAATAAGTAAGAGAAAAAGTAAGTACTACCGCCTGGGCTGCAGGACTTTGCCCAGCATTATCGTTATCGATAAGATCGTTATCATTCTGGAAAACAAAGAGAAAAGATACAAGGAGATGATTGAAAGTTGTGTGATTATCCTTTCGGTTTGAGTATATTAAAAAAAAAATAATTCAATCAATAAATTAACTATATTAATTGTTACTATTCTTTAGATGTCATTAATCCGTTTCAAAAATGCCTATTCTCTCTCATTTTAGAGATTTCCAATAAAAAAAGAATAATAAAAATATTGTGTCTTCTGTTATCTAATGATCTAATTAAAAATCTATTCAGAATTTTCAGGCTATCTATAATAGACAAATATTGCCGCTCCAATCTATCAATTGCAATCAAAAAGAAATATTTAATGAATAATGATTTGATGATAAATGTTTTTTTTTTCAATGTCGATTTTAAAATAATGATTATATGATCATTATAAATTATTCTAAAATAAATTAATACACAACAATTGATAGATTGATGACAGATAATCTATATTAATTACTTGCACAAATTTCGAGATACTATATTCAAGTAAGATCTAATTATTTCTACAAACATTGACTTAACTAATATACATAAATAGAATAATTGTATAAATGATTTGACTAAATAGTTTATTGTTTCTTGTTGTCCCATAAAATGGGCCTGTACGAAGCAAATAAAAAGATACTATTTTCTTTCTCCTATTTTATTCTTTCATATGATTAGATTTATCTTTAAGTAAATGATCTTTAAAAACATATTCTTTTGTTAAGATTACAATTTAGCATATGATTTAACAAACTCTAATAAATCTAAATTAACTCGTTAAATGTATCTATGTTTCATTAGAAATATATCTATTTATACTTGAAAAACTTTCGTGACAATTTTAAAATTTATGATCGAACTATGAGACTACGTGAGACTTCCGGGAAATATTCTATTTTGAATCTTATTTGCACGCAATATGTCCTATCATGAAGAAAAGCCGACGATAAACATTCGCTCGAACTCCATTCTTAATTGAGATCCTCAAATTCGATTTTCCGATTCGTTTCTTTTGCAGCGAAAATTTAAAAGGCACAAGATGAAATATTTCACTTAACAAATTGTTTATTTTTGCATATAAAAATTTAGACGCTTACATTTAATTACATTTAATTAATTTGTTAAATTGAAACAAGGAAATTAAATTAATTTAAAGCAGATTCGAATGAGAGAATCGTAATTAAAGGATCACAAAAAAAACTTAATACTAAAAATATATTTCTAGGACCTGCTATTTAAAAATATTTTGAAAAAAAAAAAAAAAAAAAAAAAAAGGGAGAAAGAGGCTCACCTGTTCAGCAGACTTTAGCTGACCAAACTTCGTCGACCTCCAACTTTCAAGTATCAGAAAGCAGACGTATATCTTACCCACGGTGAGCTTATTTCTGCCTAATTCTGAAAAGAAAGAAATTGCGCGATTATTGTCAAGTTGCGAAATGTGCCTCATTAAATAGAGAAGATCGAATTTTACCTTCGTTCTTAGGTATCAAAAGATCCAACATCTTTTTCGCTTGTAAAGGCCAAATACTCCTGATTGTGTCCCGCAGTTCTTCATTGGCTTGATTCATTTCGTCAGCTGAAACAACATACAGAAATAATATTATTACCTCAATAATTACAATCATAACAAAAAAGTATATAAGAAGATATTAACGTTATAAAATATATTATTATCTTGCAAGTGCATGTGTTATAAATTTTAAAAAATAATTTCAATTTAAAACAAAAAACGAATGAACAATATTAAAAATCTTCTTAAATCATTTTTAGCCATTTAAAAAATAAGATACAAGAATCAAGAATGATTGCATTTATTTTTCCACCTTTTGCTTTCTGCGAAACAACGACAACCATTTTCACATCTTTTTTCATGCCCTGTAAATTCTAACGAACTTACCGCATCGCATTTTTATGCTGAGATTCTCGCGAATCAGGGCGAACAGCGTTGTGGTAAAGTTCACCTTGCCGTCACCGTCCACCGGCATATTCATTCTGATGAGCTTCTTGTACGCGAGCCGATTCGGACATTTGTTGCCAAACCCCAACGGCGGGTCCATGTTCTTCAACATGTCGTACATCTCCGTGTAGTGGATCTTGCCGGTAGCATTCGGATCGTACTCGGCCCAGATCCGCACGAACTCGTCGAGATGATGCGCGCCCAGGATTGACGAGTCCCGCGTGAGGTAATCAAAATTGTCCATAATAACGGCAACGAAAAGATTCAGCATAAGGAACGAACAGAAGAAGATGAAAGACACGAAGTAAGCGTAGGCGATATTGGAGCCGCAGCCGTCCGGCTCCTCTTTCTCGGCCTTCGCGTCGCAGAGACGACCCTTTATGCAGGACAGCATGATGTTCGGCCAAGCCTCGCCCGTGGCACACCTGAGGAAAATCTATCTTGAGCTTCCGTTACGCCTTTCATGTCAAATCGAGTCAAGTGAATATATAATTCAGCGATCTAGCGCATCGCATCCGCCAGAAAAGCCGCAATTATATTTAATATTAATATTCTCATCCGCATGCAGACCTTCCAACTCTAAGTTGATCAATGTTAAACGATCAACGAAGTTGCCATGTTGTTATTCTAGAAAGTTACAAGCGACTTGTTGTTCCTGAGAATAGATACGGCTACATACAAATCCGTTTCTGATACGTAATTATATTAAGAAATCGGAATTCTATTTTGTAGTAATTTAATACACAACAGTCCAACAGGAACTCTATAATAGTTTCAATTCAAGTTAGCAATCCAAGTTAGGCATGCCAAAATTACGTTTCGAAAATTGTGTTTCGAATTTTAATGTAAGATAGAAAATTATTGACAATGAGAGATATTAGTATTTAATGTTGTATTGTTAAGAAAAAAAGATTAGAAAATAATTCAATTTCATCGCAAACAAATTTGTTTCGCGATTATCTATCCTATGGTTTTTTTCTATACTACGGACATCCCCAAGTTAATATTTTTAAACAACGTTTTTATGCAATCGTAAAAAGCCAAATTAATATTTGCAAAAATTCATGCGCTACTTCAATGAACAATATTGCCTTTTTAAAGCGTATTTTGGGTTTAATTTCTATAATCGCCTCAGTCCTGTAAAAAAATTCCAGATGCACGTATTTGCATATAAAATTGTATAGGAGTAAGAATTTTCTTTTGTTTCTTTGCTTTGAGTAATCAGTAATTTTTTAACGAACAGTATTCTATTTCGAGACTGAGGAGAGCAAGCAATTGGGCCCAGTCACTTCACAAGCGCGGCATGCACAAGGCTTGGCATTTTATGCAACATCAAAAGCAATCTAGATACTGCGAACTTAATACAGCGAACTCAATTCTACTCGAGGCTGCTGTGTATTCTGTTTGCTCTGAATATGCCGTGTCGTTTAGCCTGATTCTTGTTTTTGCGCTCAATTTAGTGCTGGGAACTTTACAGTAATATGTGGTTGGATCGAAGCGAAAAGGCCTGCTGTGAACATACATCCGGAAATAATACGAATTAAATGAATCAAAAGATTCCGCGACAGTCTCATGATAATTGGGACGCTCAACGTGAGAATTAGCGAAAGTCATATTTCAAAAATTAAACGGCTTAACATTTTTTATTCGAATAGTAGTTTTTATTTTTGATTAAATATAATTTTAATAAAATGTTCTGAATATTTTTGAGAATTTCAGAATAATTAATTTTCTTGGACGTATTGTATTGAAAATATCAGTATAATATTAAAAACTTTGAAATTTTTTAATAACTTGTACAAAACAAAGTCAATTCGTCGAGTCAATTAATTATTGCAAAATTTGTGATATACATGATTAATATTATATAAACAATTCATTTAATTAAGTCCTTGTCACGTGGACGTCACCAAAGATTGCTTTTGCATTGCAGTTTGAGAAAACTCGGAAAATATCTTCCGTATTGTGCTCTCGCAAATCGTAACAAAATCATAAGTGATAGATAGCTTGCCGCAGGTGTTGAGCGTGAAAGCTCGTTCGATCATTTTGCAAATCGCGCTCATAGTCACGTGGTCAAATTCAATGGCTAAACAGTTAGCTAGATTTCCTCTAACGTGACGTTACTTACCGAAAAAGCAGCATCAGACCTTGTATGAAGCTTTGGAAATTGTTGTGCTTGGTAATAGAAGTGTCAGGATCCAGCCTGATGTTACCGAATACCTGAGACCCACAGAAAGAAGAGGGCCGCAGCCAAAAGGCACGAGCGGCATTACAAATTTGCGTCACCAAATGTACTTTTTTTTTTTTTAAATAATAACGAAAAATCAAATGGAAATAATCGGTATGTCCTCTGCTTTCCTTCTCGCTGGGTGACAATTTTCAATCTTTGTATCGCTTCGATCACGGTTTTGTGTATGCGTGTATAATGAGTATCATAGAATTCCATTTTCTCTAACTACAATTCTTCATACTTCCTTTTCAACAAATACACGGTGTACCCGAGAGAATTGAGATAAATAAAATTTGTTTTTAAATAAATGATAAAATTATTCATCTCATCTTATTGAAAATAACTCTAACTTGTTCTGAAGAATTAGTATTTTGAGAATAAAACTTTTGCTAATAATTCCATGACAAAACCATTAATTATCAATATAAGTGTATGAAAAATTACACACATCTATATGATACAAATAAAATATCAACTAATGTTATTAATGAAACTTATTCTCTCAAGCACCACCTTAATCAAAATTTCAAGACTTTAACGCAAGCATCACTATATGGAACAGCTTTTCTATAGGACTTTTACTAACTGGGGTGAGTCACAACAGATTAACACGTCGAGCAGCTTACTCTCGCGTTACAGTTCATGCCAACAAAGCATTATTCTAGAAGTAATTTACGACGATCACACTTTTATATATATTCCCTTTAACTTCTTGCTCTACGGTCGACGATGTATCTCCCATCAGCATCACGCGAGACCTTTAACGGTGTTTCGCCGGGAATGGGCTTCAATGAAAACAACGGCCAATGATCAATGTATATTACGGTCAATACTGAAGCCTAATTTTCTATCAAAGCAATTGTTACAAAAGAAGAAAGAAGAATATTGTAAAATATTTAAAAAAACGGATTTACCATTGTAACGTATGATCAGTAAACCATTAAGTAACCTTCCCCTTATGTTAATTTCCCATAATGCTGTAAAATTCTTTTGGGATATATACATTCTGCGAAACGTCGTGAAAGATCGCATGAGCCAGCTGTGCGCCAAAATCGTTCCCTTTTCACGTACAAAGTTTCATAAATAAAGTACAAAGATAAAAATTGATAAATAAAGAACATTTCTTCCGGAATTTAAAAGAAGACAAAAGCATTAGCTTCTTTCAGAACATGTCTCTTTGTACGAAAGAGCAACGACAGTTGGACCAGCCGGTGATTGGCCGGAGGTAATCTCATTCGTCGCCGTCGAACTGGCAGTCAATCTAGCTGCTCGACTCACCGAAAAAGCAACATAAGACCGGCGAAGAAGGACTGAAAGTTGTTGTGATCATCGATCGCTGTTTCCGGATCGTTCGCTATATTGCCAAAGACCTGACAACGGACAATTTCAGGGTCACTTAATGGTCACCGGGGGAATCTGCTGTTTGTCACTTAAAATTCCCAATCTGCAAGGTTACGCGTGTCCGAAACTATTCCGAGATCACTTCGACACGTCGTTTCTCACCCACAAGTCAAAGTTAAGATAATTATAATTTTAGCTTTTAGAAAAATATCTAAATAACATTAGCTAGCGCTAGTAACAATAATTCTTTACTTTGTAAATAGGCATCGATCTTGAAGATCATTAGCCAATCATGTTTTTAATCAAAGAATCAATTAAAGAAGTTACTATTTCTCCCGAATAAAATAATATGGTAAAAATTCAAAAGTTTTCTCTATATAAAATCAGACAATTCTATATCTGTTTTCTACACGTAAAATATATTAAAATAATTATTATTCGGTATTTCACATCTAATTTTATATAATAATATTTCTAATCCTATACTTTTGATTATAATTTCTAATTTTATTAAATTCTTAAATTTATTATCAGACTATTATTATTGAACTAAATCCCTAATGATTACGTTACTTCAATCCTGCACTCTTCTGCACACCATTCCCCAAAACCGCGTTTAAGGGACCAATTCGTAAAAACTTCTCGAGAAATTGAAGCAACAGAAGATTCATACCTGCATACCGATGATAGCGTAGATGAAGAACAGCATCGCTATGAGAAGACAAACATAAGGCAGAGCCTGGAAGAAGATAGATTTTTATCTCATCGTTATCTCGATAATTAATCATATTTATAGAAATTAGTGATAAATTTGTAGCACTTGAGGCTAATTTGTAGCAATGTAAAAAATGTTAAAAGATAAGAGATAATAACTTCTGTCGATATGTAAACCGTAAACCGAAGATAAATATAATAATAAAAAAAAAAATTAATATCAGTTCTTTAGTTTAACAAAACGTGCTTACTTTGAAGGATTGTACGAAGGTCCAGAGCAAAATTCGTATCGTGTATCCCTGCCTAAGTAGTTTGATCAGCCTAGCGGCGCGAAAGAGTCTCAGAAAGCCGACGTTGATGAAGTTCTCCTGCAGGGGACAGAGGAAATTGCACTTAACCCCAAAAAATGCCGACTCCTTCTCGCGCACCAGAAACGGAGCTTCGTGCGTGCAGCGTTTCGGCGTTGCGTGTCACGCGTCAAAGGACATCCCAATCCTTTTTCGGCGTGCTACGTTTCCCTACCCTTGGCGATGCACGAACGAAGCTGTAGACTAAATTCCGTGACATTCTCTCGCGGAATAAAAACAAAAACGCGGAATTAAAACGGAATCTCAAAAGAATTTAACAGGATTCTTTTAGAGATACAAGATCATCCCCCCCCCCCCCAAAAAAAAAAGAAGAAGGACGAATTGTAACATGAGCTACTAATAATTATTAATCATTGGCATCACCACGGAAATAAATAGGATATATTTTTAAACAAATAAGTAATTGTATATTTGTTGTATTTCAGTATATTAAACTAACGGTGTTCTTTTCGTTAAAAATAATTTATAAACTTAATTAATTCCATATTAATACAAATTTAAGTAAATTGATTCTATTATTAATAGATTTATGATGCAGTTGTTTAATTAATTTTTCAATATCAAGTTTAAAGGAATTAATTTTAAATATATGCATTGATGATTCTCAAGTTTACATAATGAAAAATTATATTTTACTATGAAGCTTCAGCAATTTTATTTATGGACTTGTAATGCAATTGTGGACTTGCAATGCATTAACCCTTTTGCTGTGACAATCTAATCGTGTCCCGATTATTGCGTTATAAAAATAATTAATAAATTAAGTTCGAGATAAATTAGATAAATTAGACATCGCATCCATATGCCTTCAAAATCCGGTAATGTAACAATTAAATTCGTGGGATTAGTGTTGTAAATTGTTTGAAGCTAGTGTAATGTACGAATAGTTTTTGTATTATGTAAAAATTATGTTTATGTATTATGTAAAGTTCATGCACAGGATAAGTAAATGGAAATGGTAAAAAAAAAAGGATGAAAATGATTTGATCTAAATATAACCTAGAAAGAGCCTCGATAATATAAAACATTATATTCAAAATCCAGTTCTTTTTTCTTGCTTGTAATTAAATTGCATTATTATTTGCAAATTTACCATAATTATTCCTAACATGTTGAGAATAATATCATATAGTCATATAAAATATCATATAAAAATATCTATACTCGAAATAATATAGTTTCTCAAGAAAGAATTACAAAGAAAGATTTATTTGCTATTTTACTTATATAGTAAAACAAGTTATATATATTATATCATTGTAAAAACTAAATTCAGAGTTGCGGTATTTAATAATAATTCTGTACTTGCAACATCGTAATTTCTTCCAACTTATGTCGTCAACGTAAAAACTGGATAGTAATTTTATACCTTCTTTTCGCTTAGCTGGCCACCAGTGGGCATGCTCGGCCGCTCCCCCTATTACAGAAATATGCGAGATTGCGAGATTATTCTATCCCCAATATTGAACTTCTGATCGTTCAACTTTTGGCAAAATTACAATAAGAACAGTAAATACTAATGACTGGCAACACTGGCGACGATAACTTCGTAAGCAGTTCACTTTAATATCAGGACCAATACTCACTTCACGATAATTCTAGCTATTTTCTTACTTATATTTCCAAAACATATCTTTATGAAAAATATTTTACAAGCGCAGGCAGTAAATATATAAATTTTTGACATAAACTTTTACTGGATATTCTTCCGAGAGTCACAAATAATATAATTCATATTCTACATATATTATTAGCTAGATCGTAATCGCTACATCAATGGAAATTGGAATAATTAAAATAACATCACCGTATGATTTGAAAAGAAATTGAGAAATCAACTTGAGAAGTAATCAAGAAATTAGATAAATATCCCACACAATATTTGTTTCTTCTCTATCTCTAAACTACAATTGACATTGATTAATCTAAGTCACAAAATATCGATATAGAAAGAAATGTTCCTAGTACGAAGAACGGATAGGATTGGTATCGGAAACATGTTCATGTTTGTGTATATACATGTAGCTTGTTTCACTATATAACTGCGTAAATGTATACTGTGCAAATGTAGCGATGTACAGTGTGATGTACGTAGCGTATGAATGCAGCACGAAGCTAAAAGGTAATACAAAGATACTTCAGTTGTCGTAATTTACCTGCTAACTTGTCACACGGGTTTTATACGACGAAATCTAAATAAGCAGCAAAAGGGTTAAACGAAAGGTAAAGATACACATCAAGCAACACTGCCGCGACGATTAAGGATCACTATCATAGATGCATGTTCCAACGAGAGGCGCATTTCGACAAATTCATCTCAAACGTGGAAATTAATCTAGCATGTTGAAACAATTTAACTTTGGCATTATATTGCCAAGATTAAAAAAAATTTCGTTCCGCGATAGATGTTTAATGATATATATTCAAATATTAAAAAAAATTTAGTTTTAATTTTTTATGTATATAAATCTTCTACGCTTAACTTTCAACAATCAATAGTACTTTCAAAGTTAGTTAGACGTTTCTTGTGAATAATGTTCTTTCAACTTATACACTTATATTATTTTTTTCATAAATAGATGCATCAAAAAATATAAAATTTTTCATCTATTTATTTTATCGGTCGTTTTTACTTTGTTTTGCGTTAACATTGCAAGATCAATTCTAATGTTTGACTTCATCGGAATGACTTCTCTTTCGTTAGAACAAGCAACCATCATAATCACAGCCTAGCCTCGGGTTTTTCAGAAGGTCCCCGATTACATATGCATACCTGGAAGAGTTCTATTACAGGTTTAAATAGCTAGTACGCAATTAACACACTTATACTCTTTTTCCCGCTACTTTCCGGTGCTCTACGTACCCCGAACTCGATCACGAGGGCATCCACGATGCTGCCGATCACTGTGATGAAGTCAAAGATGTTCCAGTAGTCTTTGAAGAAGTTCTGCTCGCGGAACAGTCAAAAGAATTTATTAGCAAAGTAGTCTCATCGTCTCTAATAGAATATATTTGTTTCTACTACTCCAAAGTTCGCTAAATAGCTTCGACATCTTCCATCCAACAGATGCAGATCAAAATTCTAATTATCGTACATGATTTTTATATATGAGCAATCACAATTAAAACCAAGACATTATGAAGAACAACAAAATAGAATAGAAAATAAATTGTAAATAAGTGAAATTGACTGTACAATTAAAAAAAAGAAAAGAATAAGTATAGTTAAATAAAATAAACGTTTTCTAATTTTTAGTCCAATAACTTTTTAGACAAAATTATGAATTCAAGTTTTCAAAATATCATTTTAAAATAAAGATCTACATATTCTCTTTGTGAATGTGAATGATAATCTATATAGAAGACATATTTAAATTTCTGTTAATATTTTTCATAAAAACATTTTTTAAGTCTATTATGTATGTATTTAATATTATTATATTGTTTAAAAAACAATATAAGCAAATTCATCTTCGATAAATAATATATTGTTCTTTTTTTTTATCAAGGTCTTCATTATGTCTTGATTTATGTAAATTAATCAAACAAGTAAATAATCCAGACTAATTATTAATCGATAATCTATTGAACGAACTTGGGCGTAGTTCAAGTGTTGGTGAGATGTTTGCGTAGCTACCACTAAAGAAGAAACTACAAGTCCGACTTCGAAATACAAGAAAAATATAGCACAATCTGCTTCCTTTGTGAATATATACGCTATTTATTTGTGTGTAAGAGTGCCTGTATATATGTGTTGTGTGCGTGTCTGTGTTCATTGTGTGTGAGCACTCCTTACATGGACGTATAATACTTATTAGCTTGAAATTCTGTAACGTGTGCCTCTCTGAACAGTGCTCCTGAATGTTAATAATGGTCATTGATCAGATTTCTTCGCGTGAAATAAAATTCAAATCATTTTTATTCAATCAATTTGTTTAATCAATTTTATTCAAACAGATGTTTCATGAATTAACGATTTTACTTTATTTACAAATGTAGGAGATTAATTTTTAGTTAACTTTAATTATCAAAAGTAATAATTGTTTATTTCAAAATATAAAAATATTTGTATTTTAATATTTTGTAAATAAATTTAATATCTTTCGATATCAAACAAACACTGAAATATATTCTTATATAATTTTTTTGCAGTAAGAAATAAGTATATTCTTCTTTTAATTTTTTATATAATAGAGATAGAAATATCCATCATTGTAAAGCTTAAAATACTTCAAAAGCAAAATCCGCGAAAATGAAGAAATCTGCTCGAAGAATTTCTTTTAAAGCGTTCAGTTATACGCTTTGATGATCGATAATCGGCTGGAGTATAAGTGACGGGATCTCTTCTAGAGACATATCTACGGGAGCATGCCGGTAATAGCAAGCAAACTAGAGAGAGAGTGAGAGAGATAGAGACACGCGAACTTGATATTCAACATTTTTCTACTTTTGCCAGAAAATAAGATTTATCAGTTGGATATTACGCAGTATATGAAAAAGCAATTATCTAAGAATTAATTATCTAATTTTCATAAATTTCTTCTGTGAAGTTTGCATCAAAAAGCTGATTTGTTGATTTTCGAACAGCTTTTTCTCAACAAAAACACGCTGTTTTTATTTAAACCTTTTGATCTGTAGCATTACTTTCTAGTAATCTAGTAATGTATAAAAATTTCTTTTAAAAATAATTTTATGATGACTGAGAGAGAGATTGAACTCTTAATTTCTATTTAAAGTAACTAAACTTATTTAAAAATTTTTATTTAGTATTGTCTCGCAATAGTTCTAATAATATTTATATTAACGCTTAAAAAAATTTTACATCTAGTTAATTTTCAGTATTTAAAAAATACAATATAATTTTGTATCACTTTATTTTAATCTCGCAAATGACGCTGTCCTGTTTTCTGGCAATCGCTACCTCTCGAATGCCCATTCAAAAGTAAGAATTTCATATATCACAAGTTTACTTAAAATCTCGACAAGTCTTACTTAAAAGTACTCTTTATAATACTTTTCATTTTCGCGACAAACAGTTTCGCGATGTCTCGATGTGTTCCCTTCCGTTCCTCTCGCCAGTTCTTGGGATCCCCACTTTCTTCAAGAGAATCCTCCGACCAGTAAAATCACACAATCAATGACGACCGGTGAGTGATGTTAATCTCTCGGTGGAGTTACAAGTGATAAAAATTTGCAGTGTGAGTCGAGTGAGAGTGAGATGGAGTTAGAGAGCGATTTAAGAGGCTTGTTTATACCTTGCATCCGAAGGCGACGAGTTTAAGGATGCACTCAATGAGGAAAAGGAGAGTGACGACCAAGTTCACGTAGGTCAAGAAGTCCAATAAAACTGCCGGCGCATCGTGATACTACAAAATACACCCAACACACAGACGTAACACAACGCAGACTCTAATATTCCTTTGTGCGCCCTGCATATATATCTATAAGTATATCTCTTCGTCCTCTTTTAATTAATTAGTTTCTGTATTCCGATCGCTCCCTTCATCTATTTTTCTTGTCCGGATAGAATATTGCTATTGGATTGGAGAGGAGACATAATTTTTGTACAAGATAAATGCTATTTAATCGAAAAATATGTTTACGTAGTATTATTATTATTATTATTATTATTATTATTATTATTATTATTATTATTATTATTATTATTATTATTATTATTACTACTATTCTATACATATTGGTAATTATAATTTTCTATCTTTTTATCTTTCTTCCCATTAAAAACATTTTAATTTATTAAAAATATTTCATTCGTAAACTTCAATAGAAACTTGTTCGACAAACAATTTCCTAATCAAACGCAACTTCAGTTACAATTTGGCAGATTGTCAATCAAATGAAATTGTACTGTGTTTGTACCATATTTTTAGTATATAGCATAATTATAATTTAGGAAAAGATATAAAAACTATATACTAAAATATGTCAAATTAGAAATCAATATTTGGTGTATATTAAACAACGATACTTTAATACATATAATGTTTAATAAACTTATTTCTCTAATTAAAATAATTAAGTTTGGTCTTTCATCTTTTTCTAAATTATCTCTTCTCCCTGCCAAATTACCAAGCAAGTCTAACCAATCTATTACAAGATGATTTCTTAAGAGATTTGTCATATATGTAATACATAAGTCTCGATCGATATATATGTGTATGTAAAATACGACGTTTAATTCCATGTGTGCTGAATGTGTGCTCGTGTGGGACAAAGATTAATGCTTTTTTTTCACAATACAATAGCATGCGTGCGGCGAATAGGACCGAAAAGTGCTTTCGCGACTTTTCGGCTTTAGCCTCCTTATGATTACCATAAATCATTGTTCTCATCAACATTATTATCACCATCATCATTATCATCATTTTTATTATTGGAGTTTAAAACACATTATTGGATTTGAATGATAATAGATAACATTATGCTAGTTTATGTCTATGTATAAAATATATAGAATATTTTTTTTTTTTACGGCGCGCTACTTGCGACTCTTTTGACTTTTATTTTTAGCGCACATATATATGTTCTTCGAGCTTTCTTTGTCATTACCCTTTCTATAGTGATTGCAATGACTAAAGCACATGTTCGTGCATTTTTAAAGAGAGCCACTTTTCGCTATTTTCTCCCCCAAAATGTATATATTTCATTTATCGCTGTCGTCATTGCCATTATTGTTATTCTCGACCCACAATACGCAGTCATAAGTAATTGTGATATACGCATGCAAGGAGTCAAAAGTATATCAGACCGTGCAAGTGATTACGTGCGGATGCAGACAAAATACGAGCAAAGCATGCAAGGGATGTTAGAAAAACGAAACTTTCTTTATGTACACCTTTTCTCGGCCTTCGAGACTTCTTCTTGAATATATTCCCCGCCCGTTCCGTGTTCTCAGTTGAAAGTATTTCGGAAAATCAATATAATGAGAAAAAACAAAAGATAATAGAGAAAGAGTGAAAGAGAGACAAAGGCAGAGAGAGAGAGAGAGAGAGAGAGAGAGAGAGAGAAACAGGGACAAAGAGTAGAGTAAGAAATAGATAAAAAAACATAATGAAGATAGATAAAATTGAAAATAATCCGATATGACAATAACCCGTAAGTTTTATGTTTTCAATTCGTCATGTTTAAGTGTCCATGAGTGCTATATGAAGGTGTACGATATATAAATCTTTATGTCTGTGTATTTGTAAGTATAATTATTCACTACGTGTGCTTGTATTAATTATATATTAATTAAAACTCTAAGAGCGTACTCTTGTTAATAAATTATAAATTTTATCATTTATATTTCGTTAAATGAGTAGCATAATTATAATAAAAATAATACATATTTATTGTATTAGTTTTAATAACCTTAAGTTTTTGAAGAAAGACTCGCTTTAGAGTATTTAATACCATCGAATATCTGTGTGTGTGTGTGTGTGTGTGTGTGTGTGTGTGTGTGTATGTGAGAGAGAGAGAGAGACAATCGATGTGACAATCGATATTAGCATTCTGTAAAAATTTAATCGTATTTTAAATTTTTTCAGAACCTTGTCAATGTAATTAGCTTTTTTTTCATGATAACGGGATGAAACAAGAGTGAATTAATGCTTCGCTAAACATACAGAAATTAATAAAAATAAAAAATGCAATATCATAAATTTATAATTAATGACTTAATCCCGTTATCGTTATGTAATTGATGTAGTATTCAGTGTAATTATGTAGGACATCTGGGAAGATTTGTATATTCTTGTCTTTCTTTATTGTATTTTATGTATATGTGTGTGATAAATACAATCTGATTAATTAATTTTACTTTATTTTTATGAAAAATGATTCAATTAATTGTGTGCAATCAATTATGATTTTTATATAAACTAAAGAGCCATCAAAAAAATTTTTTTAAAGACAAAGCTCATAAAAGTAAAAAATAGACAATTAATTAAATAATATGACTTGAAAATGAATGCAAATGGAACCAAAACTATTCACATTGTCCATTTCATTTAGCATTAATTAAAAAAAAAAGTTTAGAATCACATTTCGGAAATAAAAATAGGGGAGTTCAAGTACCTTAGATGTATTTATATCTCGAATCTCCCCAGATTGCCCTGAAGCTCGATCACGTGTACAGAGCTGAGCATTTTTTGTATACTAAAGTACTTGTGGAGTTTATTTTATACAGAGTTCCAAAGTCGGAACAACAAATACGAGTAATAAAGACAAAGTTTCTATCTAGATCTTGCAGCTGTATTCTTGCACAGAGGAACACCATCGAAAAATACCATTCTAGTTCTATCGAAATACATATCTATGTGTTCATAAGAAAGTATATCAAGAAATGGAAAACGCTACAACTACTCCGACAGCATCTAGCACTTGTTCAGCCCTGCGCACAGAAAATTCACTAAATAGTATCCTCTATATATTTGTATAGATATACACGCGCGAGATAGAGAGTATATACGGATGTCTCCGGAGTACCGAGAGTGTTCTGATATGTCGTATTGTTACATCGGTACTCGCGAAGAACCCCTTCTAATTACCTTCTAATAAGCGGCACTTACCGGGTGACACGAAAATTAACCCTCTCGCGACGTTTCCCCGTCTTTCACTGCCAATGAACCTTGCCTTCATATTCACCATTGATTAATGAATTTAACTGTATAAAATCATTACGATAATTTTGCTATCCTCGTCTTTATGATCTTTTCAAGAGATTTTTCTAATATTATTTTATTGAATTAATATTATATATTCAAAATATTATTATAATATGCTACATTATTTTAATATTATTCCGACAAAAAATGTATTATTTTCGACAGCGACGAGAGATTTTTTTTTTTTTTTAGGCTTCTGATTTTGGGGAACGATCGCGAGGAGTCACTTTTCGCACGATTCAATTTGGCGAGAGTCTCGAATTAAGTCTCGCTTTAAATTATATCGAGAGCTCGATGAGAGAGGGATGTTTGGCGGTATGTGGAGCCTACCTTCACGCCGAATGCTGCGATCTTCAGTATGCACTCGACAGTGAACATCCCCGTGAAGCACATGTTCATGTACTTCAGCGTGTTCTTGTATGCTTTGTACGCGGGTTCTTGTTCGTTTTGCTGATGGAACTGCAATGCATACACTGACAAACACACCGGCCGGACAGATAGACATACGTACGTATGTACAAGCTTATATCGCGTGTCTCGTACAGACGAGATTTTTTTCCTCTTTACTTTTTCTTTGGCACGACCCTCTTCCTTCCTCTAATCCTTCGAGGAAAGAAGAAGTGGCTCTTCATTTTTTTCTTTCACGAAATTCTGTGCACCGATACATGAAAAAACATTTTGTGCCATACAATAGATACCGAAAAAAGATGGACAGAACTCGCATCAGCAGGATGAACCTTGGAATTAAGATAAAGTGTACAATTTGTATCGTCAAATATAATTAATAATGTGTATTTAACAATTTTTTCTGTTAGTTATAAATTTTGTTAAACGCTCAACAAAATTAGCTCACAACATTCGAAAATAATAATATTATATAAAAAATAGTTATAAGAAAAAAGAATTTTAATTTCAATTGAATTTTAATTGTACGATATTTATGTATTTAGAACGATAAACATTTGGCACGACATTATTTTTAAAGACATTCCAGTCTAACGTAGAATTAATCCTGCTGAAGCATTGTCACCTTCCTTCATGCTGTTTTGATTTGCACAGGCAGAAATTGCGTCAAATAATGTCAAAATAATGTCAAAATAAAAGTTCTCGAGAGGTAAAAATAAAAGAGTGTATAATAAAAATTTCAAATAAATCATTACGTTCGAGAATGGCGCGCGAATCATGTTATGTGATAGCTTTTTTGAATATCACGAATTGGTACACAGTTTTTGATCGTACATACGTACGGGCGTGTAAAATAAAGTGCGAGAAATATATGCAAAATTACGTATATGTAAAAACATAGTAATGTATGCCAGCCTATATCCGTGGGGGGGGGGGAGGACATTTTCATATCGTCATCGAAATTATACGTGTACGAGCCTATGCGTGTATTATATATTGAATGAAACGTTTGTTCTCTTACATTCCTGCGATATCAATTAGTCTTTCGACAAGTGTGGTGCGTATGTCAACTGTGTATACGTGGACCACCGTGGATATACCGTTACCTTTTTTTTGTATACCTCTTTAATCGATTTGTTAACGGTGCGATGAGAAATATCCGGCGTGTACTAACTGATAGGTAACTGATGATCGCGTCTGATCTTCTAGATCAATGGATATATCAGGAATTTTTTTGAGTAATCCGACTCCGTCGGATGCAACGACAAGAAAAAAAATCGTTTAATGTAACACTGAAATAAATTTCAAGACGAGCTTCTTTCCGTTACAATTTAAAAAAAAAAAACTTAAAAAAAAGAAAAAAAAAGAAATATTTTAAATGTGTAAACAGATCTAAATAATCCGTTTTTGTTTGTGAGCAGTCTGATAAAAAAAAATAAAATCTAATTATTCAAATGTTGTATTGATATAAGCGTTAAATGAAATTTAAGTTTGATATTAAAAGAAATAGCGTTGATTTCGAGAAATTTAATCCTCTTTTGTCATTATTCCCACGGAGTCTGGACCATAGGTTGGACATATACGAGTCTGAAGAAAGTAGTCGCAAAACCGATAAAGACTGTGACAAAAAAAGAGAAGGAAAAAAGAGAGAAACGATCAAAGCAAACGTAAAAAACTATCAAACAAAGACACTTAAAATGAATGGATTTCCGGAACGAAAAGAGTGTAGTTCAATTAACGAAGGGAATCATCAGGAATTACGAAACTTCACTTCTCGAAGTGCTCAGATCTCTTTGCAATCTTTCTTTTTTCATAGGGAAAGAGGAAAGGACAAAACGTGCGAACGTCCCGTGCAGAGTGTGTTTTCTGTCACTGTAAAACACACACACGCATTCAGTGGATATCTAATATTGTTGCTGTTTCGCTCATTTTCTAATATCGGCCGATCTGTTTTGACGACAGCCAGCATGCGACACGCAATTTTGCACATGTGTAAGATAGTGCGGGAGAATAGACGTATGAATAGATATATACATACATCATATCGGCTGTCATTGCTTAGAACGAGAAGACAAATCAATTTTTCTAATTCACAAACAATCGAACTAATTAATTTGCATTATTTTATAGTAAATTATAAATTATTTTGTAATAAATAATTATATTATCATGTATCTAAAAGAAATTAAAATGCTCAATTTTATAACTTCAAAATGAAACATTTACATTTCAAAAAAAGTACTGTAAATTACAAAATAATGTTAATTATTCCAATCATAAAATACTAAAGCGGTATATTTTTACAGAAGATCTGAGCTTACATATATTTTGTACTTTGATCAATTTTACGCTATTTTCTCTATCGCTTTTTCTCTAAAAAATTGTCAAAAATATACACATATCATTTTTGTAAGAAAATATTATTGTCTCCCCGCTCATGCAAGTATGCCGAGCAACGTGAACACACTGTGTTTCATTTGATATGTGCTCTCAAAATTTGGTGCAGTGCGTGTGCAAAAAATGACTTGAACATTCCGTGTTTTTTTTTTTTTGTTTTTCAGGCAAACAAGTCCGACCACAGATCATATAATCGGGCGTTGCATATGAATTCGAATTAGCGCACATGTGCGTATGTATGTGTGTGTGTGTGTGTGTGTGTGTGTGTGTGTGTGTGTGTGTGTGTGTGTGTGTGTGTGTGTGTGTGTGTATGGCTCTAATTAATTTCTGTATGGCTCTAATTCCAGGCTCAGGCTATGATCTCGTTCGAGAAAGAGGGGGAGGGGGAGAGAGAGAGAGAGAGAGAGAGAAAGAGAGAGAAAGAGAGAAACGAGGGTAAAGATCCATTTCGTGCGTTCAACTATACAAGTTATAGGAATTGGACAGCAAACGAAAGAATTCAGAATGAAATTTAGAATTCGGTTCAAGATTGAAAACGTGCGCGAATCCGATTGATTTCTTTTTGTCGATTCGCACTCGCATAAGATATAACAATGATAGATGGGTAGAATTTAAAAATAAATCAAATTGAAAAAACAAATCAATTTATGGCAACATTAATTAATTAGAGAATAGAGAAAATAATAAAACAGATAATACAATTCAGCAAATAAATTTGTAATATTTACAATTTGATTAACATTCAAATCTGTTTAGTCATCATTATTAATCAAATAGAATAAACGAAAATTGAGCCAATAAACATATATACATATATAAAACAAATTAAAGATCATTTTTATAACAAAATTAATAATTATCTTACTAAATTAGAAAAAATTTTTGAACAATTCTCTAACAGCCACCATTTAATTATTGTAAAATTATTTAGAAAATGGTTATTGCGTTTTTAGAGAGAAAAATCAAGAAGGAAGAATCAGATAGTCAGGATCAGATAGCCAGGAGTGAATGATGTTTAAAAACAACATGTGGATGGGCTCTCGCGTGCAGGGCTTGTAAAGGCAGGGCTTGTCGAAAAGGCATAATTTTTCATCCTGGTTCTCTCAAGTCAGTTGTACCAAGCGGGGAGAAATTGAGGTGCAACATTTCACCCCGTTACCAGTTAAAACATGGTATTAGCGAGGAGAATGCAAGAGTCGAACGCACGTCGTGTTGGTATCTATACGTATCTATACGTATTGTGAGGATTACACTGATGCTTGAAAACGTGTTCCCTCTTCACATGTTCTCAAATAGGTCTACTTCGAAGATGAGGACATAGCATAGCCATGCAATTGGTCGAATAAGGAATTAGACAAAAAAATGAGAAATTTCGGGATAAATAAATTAATATAAAGATACATGAAAATCAAAAAAAATTAATCAAATAAAAAGAAATTAATCTTTTCATCAAATCAATTTTCAAAATATTAAAATAAAAGAATAAGTCTATGTTGTACGAATTGTAAGAATTAAAATATAAAAGTTACACAATGTTTAAAATTTAAAAAAAATTATTATTAATTTTATTTTTTTTAATGCTGAAATTCTCCCATGTCGTAAATATTCGTAGAGTAACTAATTTGTAAATAATTAATTCATTTTCAATTTCGATTTTGCGAAAAATTATTTAATATTTTGAAAATCAAGAAACTAATTTATATTCGCAAAATTAATTTAAAAGTATTGTCAAGTATTATTCAAAGTAAATACACAAGATAACAAATTAAGTGCATTGTATAACAATTATTATTAAAATATATAACACTATATTAGTCGCTATCAGTTATCAAAAATGTAGAATTCAAAGAACAGGATGTAGAAATGAAAGTGAAACCAATGTTATGTCGTTCGAGAAGAAATTTTGTTGGAAGAATTTCGGGAAACGGGATAAGATAAAATTCGACATAGCTGTGTACACGTATTGATAAAATACAAGGGTGATACAATTATACAGAAAAAACGATCAGAAAAGGTCAGCAGGCAAGAACAACAATGTCCTCGTACGTATATAACGTGATATATAGATATGATACAGTCATTCGGTATTACGTACTCTGCTTGGACACGATATATTCTCATTTACGATCTCGCGCGATCGTCGTTATGCTAACAAAAGACAAGACTGTTTGATGATTGGTTAAAGTTGCCGATATATTTAACGCGCCAAAAGAACGGATATCGAAAAGACTGGGAACGACAAGTATCGCAGGACGCAAAGATAAACGGGCGATATCAGTACTGAGGCATAAGAGAATTTTTATTCCTAAGTTAAAAAATATCTTAAGATCATTATTTTATTTTTTAAAGTTTAAAAAAGAAGATCTTTTATATAAAATATCTTAGTCAAATTTTAAATAGAACAAATGAAGAACATTTTTTCTTGTCCACATGTTCTGAAAAGGTAATAATTACACTTATGCCTCCTCTGGCTTGAAATCATGATATGAGAAATCGAAAACAAAACTGACTCAATAATTTGTAAAATTCTTTCGAACTGCTTTCACCAATGATTAAAAGAATTTTAACAAATCTTGATGTACATAAGTTTTGCTTTCAACTACTCGCGTAGAAAAGGTTCGTATTTTATAACACCTTCTCTTCTCCTTATTCGCGTTTCCTACACAGCTGATCGGGGAGAAAAATTGCTAGTCTGATTAGCGAATCTTTTTAGAAAAATTGCAGTACAAGAGAGAGATCATGACTTACCTTCATCATAAGCAGTAACGTGTTCAATACGATGAGTATCATGATAAAATATTCGAATGGCGTGGATACAACTATCCTCCAAATTTTGTACTTTACACTATTCCGCTCCTTCGGCATATACCTCTCGAGCGGACGAGCTTGTATTGTAAAGTCTATACATGATTTCTGAAATATTAACACGGGATTATTCATATGCAATGCCAGATAACTGAATTTCATATAATCGCATTGCTCAAAATGCGGCAAAGATAAAAATTAAAATAAAAAAAAAATATAATTTTAAAATGTTAATTTATATATATAAAATAATAATAGAGACTTATATATTTAAAAAATTTATGATTTAAAACACGTGTGTGTGTGTGTGTGTGTGTGTGTGTGTGTGTGTGTGTTTATTATATATATATATATATATATATATATATATATATATATAAAACATCTTACTAACATATAATAATTTTATATATTTATTTTTAATTAATTAATACTTTTCCCTTTTAAAAATCCCTTTTAAAATTTTAATGATGCATAAAGTGATTTCATATTTCACTTAATTTATTAAACTTTTAATAAAATATACATAAAACTAATTCGATGCAAACGAAAAAATGAATGACCAAGACATCACCTGATTCTTATCAATTTCACCGTCCTGCAATTCAGCTTCTCCCTGCTCCTGAAACGTGATGATAATCAAGGCCACGAAGATGTTGACGAAGAAGAATGGAAAGACGATGAAGTAGACGATGTAGAAAATGGACATTTCGATACGAAAATTCTGGATGGGGCCCTTGTCCTCGTATGTGGCCGCCATCGAATTCTGCAGGATTTGTGGCCAGCCTTCGCCGGTTTGAACAGCGAACAGCGTAAGCATGGCCACCATCACGTTGTCGTAATGAAACGACTGGGGTTGCCACTTCCGTGGCTTGGGTTCCGGTATCATGCTACCCTCCTCGAAAACGAAGAAGAAACCGCTGTCGCGAAAACGTAATTAGTCTACTCGCACCGCTTGTGAAATAAAATTTAAGAATAAATATAAGAATAAACACATAACAAATAACTTCAGTTTCATTCGTATCTTTAGAAATTTATATTTATTGTTTATTTATTAAACCTAATGCCTCGATTATTATCTGTGTCATGATTATTATCAGTGTTCTAATATATTTATATATATTCTCTTCAAGACGCTTTACTCGAGAAATGAAAGCAAAAGAAAGACCAAAAAAAAAGTAACATTTACTTACTTGCACTCCGTTTCTGTATACTTGCTCTCGTCGGTGCAGTAGAAGAATTTGCCGTTGAACAGCTGCACCGCGATCACAGCGAATATGAATTGAAACAATATGTACACTATGAGAATATTAATAACGTTCTTGAGACTGTTCACCACGCAGTCGAACACCGCCTTGAGCTTCGGCACGCGCTTTATTGTCTTAAGCGGCCTGAGCACTCGCAGCACTCGCAACGACTTAATGGTCGAGAGGTTCTGGCCGGCCGTGCTGCCCATCATGTCGAAGGCGAACGACACCATGGCGCATATCACTACGACCGCGTCCATAATGTTCCAGAACTCGCGCAGATACGAGCCCGGGTGCAGTATGATGCCGAGGTCGATAATTTTCAGCACCATCTCGATGGTGAAAACGCCCGTAAATGCATAATCGAAGTAGGTGAGGATTTTATTCCTCGGTGCGCTTTCTGTAACGGGATCCTCGGCGGCCAGCGCGATACTTGACAGCGATATCACCACCATTATGAAGAAGTCGAAGTACCGAAGATTCACGATCCAGTGGGCGGCTCTTCTTATGCTGCAAACAGAGGAAATCTTATTATTCTTAATACATTTATTCTAATTACATCATTGAAATAAAGAGAATAATAAAAGAATATAGAATATTAAAGATACATTGAAAGATAAATTTCGAAATAAATATTGCGACCACTAAAAAGTAGATGTTTGCTATACCTTTTAATTATATGAAAATCTCACGTAATTTTATTTTATAATATTACAATTTATTTTCGTTTTTGGCAAAGATCGCAGAATGATCAGACTTACGGATTCGTAGGGGACAGTATAAACATGGAGGAGTATGGCAGCATTGGTTTTGGTCCCGTGTCGTCGTCTTCATCCTGCCTCCTCTCTTCAGACGTTTGGTTTTCATTTCTTCCGTCTCTGCTGGAAAAGACGAGACGTCATTTTTCACATTGTGCCCCCTCCATCGGAATTGCTTTTACATTTTTTAATTTATCTATATTATATATTATCAACTCAAATCAATTTAAATAATCACAAACAATTATTAATCACTCTGTCCATTTTAATCCGAAATTCGTGCAAAATTTAGGGCTTACGTCACAGTTTCTAAACTTTTAAACTTTTCTATTTTACATAGAGATCACAATCAGAAAATGTAATTTGAGAAGAATGTCTTCGTGCAAATTTTAACAGCTTGTCTTCTAAATTATTCTTAACTCTAGAATATCCAAAATTTTTTTCTGTCACACAAGATACGCAAGAATATATTATTTCGATTTAAAGCAGAGAATCTTCCACGAAGAAAGAATATATATAGTTCAGTATTTATCATAAAAAGTAATAATTTCTTCCAAATTAAATATCATTTAAGACAAATGAAATAAAGAAATATTAAGAAAAAACAAGAATTTCCACGAATATACGGCAAAAGAGAAGGGAGACTTACAAATTCTGAGTTGGACTTGGAGGGCAGATTTCCACTCTCGGTGCGCTACCATCCCCGGGCCTCTGCAGTGACTCGATCTCCTTCTCGAGCTCCTGTAACTGCTTTTCCTTATCCTCTTCCTTCTGCTCCTCTTCGGCGGCACTCAACTCCTGCGCGTTTGCGAGATTGTCGACGGCGATAGCCAAGAAGACGTTCAGCAGGGTATAATTGCCGAAGAGCACCAGCACGATGAAATAAAGCGAGTGAGCCATGCCCTGCGACTCAATACCTTTGTACATCACTTCGTTCCAGTCTTCTCCAGTCAGGATCTGCATCATTAATAATTATTACATCAGTCGAATACATTTAATTTTAGTATTGTTTATTATTTTTTATCATCCGCCAAAAAATATGCATCTATCTTCAATTAGATGTTAATTTTCTCAATATATTTAAAATACATAAATTATACTTCCACTACATATTTTATTTAATACTTACACTAAAGAATATACAAATATGCATATCAACTATTTTTTCAAAAACTGGCGAGACTATAAAATATATATTTTTCTCGCTAACCATATTCTTTTAAGCACTACTGAAAATAACTAAAACATATATAATGCAATATAAAATTAAGTGATATCTATCAATTAGAATAAATTTAATCCATATACAATGCGGTAAATTAAAGATTGAATATCTCACAATTTTTTAAGATCTCCATATTTAAAAATTAGGGACTAAATATATATATATATATATAAATAATAATGATTTACTTACTTGGAAGACAGTGAGTAGTGCGATGGGAAAGGTGTTGAAATTAGTGGGCGGCGTGCCGTCCTTGAAGTTGAACTGACCGCCGAATAACTGCATACCAAGCAGCGCGAATATGAGGATGAAAAGGAAGAGCAGGAAGAGGAGAGAAATGATGCTGCGCATCGAGCTTAGCAGCGATATCACGAGATTCCTCAGACTCTTCCAGTATTTGGTGACCTTAAAAATTCTCAGGAGTCTAAGAGCACGTAGGACGGAGAGGCCGAAAGAGCCGGTCTTCAACTCGGACCATATCACCTCGAAGATCGAGCCCGAGATAACGAGGCAGTCGAAGCGATTGAAGCTCGATTCGAAGTATGTGCGAGGACCGAGCGCGTAAACTTTTATGAACATCTCCATCATGAAGAGGCCCAGGAACACATACTCTGCGTAGTCTACAAATAATAAGAGAGATTAATTTAAAGGAAATAAGTTTTCCGATAAAAATACAGAAAAAAAATTCTGGTTAAAATGGACAAATCAGAAATTTTGATCTAACGAATTACTAAATTTCTGTTTAAATCAACCAGAAGTTGTTGAATTCATGAGAAGTCTTGTCTACTTTAAACTGAATTCTGATGGCTTCAATCGGATTTATCCATTTTAAAATAGAATTTTGATATAGGTAACTAAACTATTTTTCCTGAAGTTATATCAAAACTGCAGATTTCAATAGACACTAGCTATTAAAATATTCTTTAATAAACCAGTTTGATAAATCAAGTTTTTAAATACGTTATCCATTAAATAGTGTAGCAATTAAATTGAAATTCTGAGTGAAACTCACAGAGGAAATCGGTGAGCCATTGTGGCTGCTTATAATGTTCGACTGCCACACAGACGGTGTTGAAGAACACAAGAACGATGACGAACCAGTAGAACTGCTGCGACTTGACAGAATTACGTATCCAAAACCTGAATCTTTTTTCAGCCCTCCAGAATTGCAGGCACGTGCCCTGCTTCTTTACTTTTGACTTGAAATAGGAGGCTCTCGAGAACCCTATAAAGTATAAAATATTTCTTTAGTATAACAATCAGAGACATGCTTAAGACATGTTTTACACACCAGTCGATTGTTAATTAATTGTATTAATTAATTGATTGTATCAGACACACTTTTATATTGACATAATTTATATAATTTTTATTTAACAGAATCTTTTATCTACATCGTTTATCTACATCTTCACATTTTGTATTACTTGCTAAGCTAATTCTGCAAAATTTGAGTTCAAGAATTCAAATTGTATAATCCAAAATATATATATGTAAACATATATATATATATATATATATATATATATATATATAAAATGATCTGTATTAACTTAAAGTTCTTTCTTTTTGAAATTTTTGAATATTTCTAGTAATATTTTTTTGAAAGTTTTTTAAGAAGAAGACATATTGTAATCAGAAGAAACTAAATACCTCTAGAATTATTTCATTCGACTGGAAAAATTAAACTTTATCTCTTCAACAAAAGATAGATATAAATAGACACATAAAGTTTCTATACTAAGTTACTCTACCAAGCGTACACGACTATTATATGGCGATGCGTATTATGGCTACTTAGTTACTGTGTTGACAGGCTAAATATCAGCCTATATATCAAACTCTATAGGATGGGATTCGTACACTACTCAGGGATTTCAATTCTTCGTTTGACGATTAAGTACTCTACTATTTTGTTGATTTATTTTAACTAGCCAAAATTATAACCGTATAAGTCAATAATAAAAACATTAATCAGTATTCCATCATCACACGGTACACCTAAATAATATAGAAATATTTCCGCCAGAAACATTGGCACTTAGTTACCACATTGTCAATCATCTATTAAAATTTATTCATATGTAAGCTGTAATTATTATCGTTAAAAAACTTTTTTCCAAATATTAAAATTTTATAAATTTAAAATAAAAGAATGATTTCTTATCTTAAAGAGTTACATTATATTTACTTATTATAATGTTATTATATTGCCTAGGTTTTAATTCGATTGCTTTAAAAAAATTTTTAATAATGTTTGTACGAATGTTTCCGGCCCCAAAGAAAATCTAATATTCATGTATCGTCACACCAGCCAATAGAAGCAATACCTAGAAAATAAAACCGAATTAGCTCTCAAATTCTCCGATCTGTCTCTCGCATAAGGACCGAGTGATCTCGAATGATACATATCAGCCACAAAATCAGCAGCAAGTCGGTGAATAATTACATAGAATGCAATAATTACATCCTCTACCACGAGTAATGACAGCCTGCGATCTTATAATAAATAATATGTAATCTAGCTATACGACGATCATACTTCGTCTGAGTGTGTAAAGTATGCCAATTTATACGCGAACAATCCATGATTATCTATATATGTCTGCAATTTTACGTATATTAAAATTACAAATTACAATTGTTACAAATGACTGTTACTTCACTTTAAATCAATTAGTAACATTTTTATAAAAAATATACAGATATTTAATTAATTTTTAATTACAATATAATTATTCTTTAAAAGTATAGATAATCATTAGGTAGAAATAATCAAGATAATCATTAAGTAGAATAAAAAGAAATTTGCTGGCAAATCGAAAAATTTAGCCAGATATAGATTTAAAAATAATTTTGTTGAGTCTTCAAAATTATTATGTTCAAATTCAGAAGATAAAAAATTTTTGCAGTATTATTATTATTATGTTTTAAGCATCTTTACAAATGATAATAATTTTAATAATCCAAAAAAATTATTTTCAGATTTGTATCTAGCCAAATTTGCCAGCAAAATTGTTCTCTCCGAATACTCAAATATTATAAAAATGATAAATATGTTCAAAAAATTTTTTAATAAAATTATTTATTTGTTGCTTGTTGAACCTCGTTTCAATGTAAAATGATTAATTCTTACATGTTTCGAATGTGACAGCGCACACGACAATTGACACATCCTGCATACGCGAATAGCGTGATCAAGTAATCCAAAGCAATAATCCGCGTCTAATTATGTACTTGTGATACGCACGATATTACTTGTACGTGTGTGTATTACCAACACAAAATCTCTCAAATAAAGATACAAAAATAAAACAATTACGTAAGATTACGAATACAGCCTTATTTTACGTAGCTCTTTACGAAAAGTCGTGGCATTCACGGTTGTAGTTACCTTTGAGCTTTTTCTTAGGCACTGAAACAAGAGGAGCATCTGATAGCGTGTGTTTAGAATATTCATCGGCAAAAATTAGAAGGTAATTATCAGCGACGTTCTTTTCATTTCCTCTCGGTACGAAAGATAAATCAGGCATAAAATATTAACAAATACGTCGATAAACGTGAAAATACGCTAACGTGCCAATAAATGGAGAGAAATTTTAGAATGAGAGAAAAGGCGGGTCAAAATCTCGCATCAACGATTTCCTTCGTAACACTTCTTTCATTTTATTTTTTATAAAATATATCACAAAACTTTTATATTCTCCAGGTATAAAATTTAATTTTTAGAGAATATTATAGTTTGAGAAAGTATGATGTTAATCTAATCCGATAATTTAAATTTTTAATTTAATTTTCTCTAAATTTCATTAAATTTATTTTTCAATTGTTTCACAATTTTAGGAAATCGTTGGCTGATATAACATAGGTTCTGACTACTAAGAAATCGTGAAAATCCTTACTACGTAAATTTGGTCTCGATTTCATAACAAGTTTGTTCAAATATTCTGAAGAAGAATCATCAACTTGAAATGTAAAAGAAGTGGACAAGAAGAAGAGAATACTCGGCACAACTGGATACTAAGTTGGCCAAATACAACTCACCATCGTCCTGGTCGTCCTCGCCCTCCTCCTCCTCCGTGTCGGTGCTCTTGCTCTTGCCGAGATTTTTTAGCTTTTTCTTTTTCGCAGCTGCTCTTCTTCTTACTGCGCAAAACGAAGAGATAAATTACATATAAATCTTCTTTATAAATAACAATTTAATTTTTTATTAAAAATATGCAAACTTTCCACACTTGATTAAAAAATGCTGACAGAATATTAGGAAAAAAATCATATGTGATATGTTTACCAAATGTGACATTTATATATTGTCATATTTGTTACTTTACGATCCGATAATGTATGAATAATGAATTATATTAGTAAATTACTTACATAAATTTTTTCATTTTAAATAAAATCGTATATAAATACACATTATAAGTCACAGCAAGTTTGCTGTAAACAATTTCATAGAAAATTCCACAAAATGTCACTATTTAAATTGCATTTATAGATAGCATATGTATCACCAAAAAAAAGAGTGACTTATTATGTAAAAATGAAACCAATAGACTTATAAATACATTTTCAAGTAACTAATCAAAATTATTTTTTTATCTAAGAAATATAATATACATTGCGTTTCTAATAAACAAAAAAAATTGAAATCCATTTGACTACGTTGAAAGAAATACGAGTAAAAATACACTGAGTGCTCCGAGCATTCTCTATAAATATGTACGAGCACGTTTCGGAGATACAGATACTCGCTTCGCAAATCTTTTCAACTTTATGAAAGTGAATATTCATGACGTTGATATACGTTATACAGACCTTCTAATATGTGCATTTTCTCCTCTTCGGTGGTCCTCTCTTCGGCGAGTATCACCTCCTCTGAAAAATAAACATTATGTATTAGAGCAGTAATCGATATTACGTGTATTTGTATATTTTTATATACAAAAGAAAGTGACTCGTAAAGAGTTCAACATATGCAGCAAGCTATAATTTTTGCAAGCATACTCTTTACAAAAATAGGTGGATTAAAATAGATCAAATAAAAGAGTATAAATATTGAGAGATTTGAGAGATTTGATATTTAATATACTTAATTTTCGAGATTAAATAGTCTAAAATATAGAATATGTATATAGAATATCGCACAGTTATTTCTTTCTTCTTCTTTCTCAGTTTTCATTTGTATTCTTAAAGCGTTATTTTACATATTGCGTTCTTTGCGCACGCAAAAATTAAAAATTAACATTTCTTCAATTTTCATAAGAGAAATTAATTCAATCCTTTTTAATTCACATATTTCTTCTACGACGATCGATCTAACCTGCTTTGCAGATCCAATTGAGGTAACAATTCAGTTCGCGCTCAAGCTGCTGCTGTCTTCGCAACTTCAGGAAGGACTGTCGATTCTCCACCTTCTCTCTCTCCTTTGCAAACTCTCTACAAGCGTGATACGGATGACATGGCAGCTTACTCAGGAGCATAAAGGCTAAGTTTAGCGGAGACTTTTCTGGCGTGTTCCGCCATTAAATATTCTGGCAATATTGTCTTGTTTAACAAGCCAACCATTTAAAGATTAAAATGCCGTTGGGAGTATTGAAAAAGAAATAATTTTTTTTTCCTTGCGAAATACTTTCATAGATTTCTTCAGACTAGCTTACTTCATGAGGGCCATATACTATACGCAAAATCAATTTGTTATTGTTAACTACTTCTTATTATACGCATTACTTCTTTCAATTAAAATATCTAGCGTTAGTTAATTAAACGAGCCAACGTCTAAAAATTCACATTTCTATACAGAATATATAATTTGCATCGTGTTCTCGTCGCGTATCCAGCACTATGTAATTCCGAATAACCGAAATTTATAAACTATAAGACATATAAAGTAAAGTAAAACAAATAAAAAATTTTATAATAAAAGAAGGAAAAAATATTTAAAATGATATGAAGCAAATAAAGCATTAAAAAATTTAATGATATAATTAATATTAATTAAAAATTATTAATTTATGTATCTTTTTTTGTTATTAATAAATTAATATTTATTTCATATTTCATGGCAATAGTGCTACATACGCTAAAAGAATACTGTTTATTGCACACTAATATTAGGCAATGGTCTGCTAATTGAAGACCTGCTTGAGTGATCCATTTTAAGTAGGAACTGAATGCAGTGGTGAAGAGACGTTTACTCTTCGCTTTCCGATAAGCCGCCCGCCGTTCGACGCGCGTTCTTTCATTAGAAAACTCCCTGACGAGGAAAGAAAATCATTCTGAAGTAATGGACTTCGCGATCTTTTCGAATTCAAGTTGCGATCGCTGTTTCAGAAATCGCCTCTGGACAGAAAGGTAGTAGAAAGGACTGTTAGAAGGGACATACTCACCCGCTCAAGACACCAAGAACTAAGTTCAGCATGAAGAATGATCCGAGGACGATCAACGGTATAAAGTAAATCCAATTGTACGCGCTGCCAAGAGCGTCGTTTGTCTGCAAATTCGATCAGAATCGATATGAAAGAAAGCAATGTCGCGCACACACATATGCACCGCTTACATAGTGGAAGGTACATTAATTAACGAGAAAAGAACGTTATATGCGACATAGAGGCACTGGCACTGTATTCTCGCTGCGCCAAACAGGACGCGATAAATGTGATCGTCCGAGTGTGAGAAATTCGAATTTATTTATCGTTATTCGATAATATTCATTTCCCGTCACAAAGAAAAATCTTGTTCGACGCGAAGCGAAGATTTGATGTAAAAATATCGCAGATTGGAAATTCGCCGATCACATTTACGCAAGACAACATCGGCTTTATCTCAAAAGTTCAGTATCGCTCGTAACCCGAGGAAAAAGAATAGAACAAGAGAAACACGCCATTTTTCACTAGTCTGAGACTACTCGCTATATCTCTCTACTTACTATTCACTATTTCGAAGGAATCTTAAAAAGGAACAAGTCTTAAAAATTTTAACAAAGATATATTGAATTTTATAATTTGAAAACTATACTATTTAAACTACAATATATTGAATTTTATAACTTGAAAGCTATACTAAATCTATTTTTTACAGAAAATCTTCAAGTAACTTTAAAACATGGTGTTTTCTCTCGATCAACATTTCACCTCGGGCTACTCGGATTACAAAAATCGCTGAGGCAATCAAAGATTTTTTTTTTTCGATATCTCAATAAATAAGTAACAATTAAAGTGATCTTGTTACAGTCGGTGGAGCTACAAAAGGTTTCGGGATAATCTATCGCAATGAAATACAACTATAAAATATTTTGAAATCTTTTGTACTTCATCGACTGAACATCATGCTTTACATTTTATCGGCCGAACATCGCATTTAACCCTTTCGTGATCAGCGGAAGAAATATATTTCACTAACAATTCTTTACTAAAAGTTACGTATTTTTAACACTAAAAAAACTACAAATTTTTTATTTAATTTTATATCTAAAAAATTAAGAAAATTTAAGAATTATCACGAAAGAATCAAGTACAATTAACATCAAATATCGAAACATTGAAAGACAGGGCTGAAATTGACAATGTTATACTGAGCAAGGTAAACATATACGTCAGTGTTAGCTGTTTCTGCATTCTTTAACCCGAAAACCGGCAAATTTGGCGAAAGCCAGATACAGAAAAGAGGCAAACATACATAAGTACATCAAAATGGAAACTGATCAACAATTAATTGCGTAAAAGGAATAGACACTTAAAAGCGGATAGAGGGAACATGTATTGAACATGTATTTTCAATAGTCATTGAAAATATATCTTCTCTCTTCTAGAAGGGTAAGTTAATAAGGAAGAAATTATAATTTATAATACATAAATGTGATATTCAAATTACGAAGCAATTGATATGGGATTGATGGAACATTCTATGGCACACACAGAGTTGAGAATGATTACTATTGTATCTTTTCGTGAATATGTGAAGACTGCATAGGGACGAATACTGCGAGGGACAAATCGTGTGCTATAACGAGAAGGCGAGATTTTAAAAAAGAAAAAGAAGAGAAAAGAAAAAGAAAAGAACGAGCGAGAAAAAGAGAGCAAAGATAGAGAAAGATATATATATATATATATATATATATATATATATATATATGTATATATATGTATACGATACAAATAGAAAGAGAACGTGAGGAAAGAACTTTTTAACACTGAAGAACATATTTCTTGCTTTACCCAGTACAATATGGCAGTCCAGCCCTCCATAGTGATACACTGGAAGACAGTGAGCATGGCGAATCCGATGTTATCGAAGCTGGTGATGCCCGCGTTTGGTCCCTCCCACTTTTCTATGCATACCGAGACGTTCGCATCGCACACATGAGCCCCGGGCGGAGCTTGACTTTGGACGTCCGTGTTACACGGGCTCGGCTGATCGCCCTCTTTTACGATTATATCTGCAACGTCCAATATCGTAAAACATCTTAGGTACATTAACGCCTAAATGCGTCTGAGGAGTTCAAGGATTGGAACATATTTTTTTCAAGTGATTAGAAAAACAAATCATATTTTTACTCTAAAATTCTAGCAATTCTTTCTTTTAATTCTTTGTGTGGTGATTAAGCGATATGTAAAGCAGTATTGTAAGCAGTGATGTTGGACAAACATTTTTAAAAGGCCGGCTGAGCTTTCGAATACACTCACTGGGGTCCTTTATACTATAGCACGTTTTATGCAAGGTTCCAGAATAAAACTCGAGGCCGATGATGGCGAATATCACGATGGCGAAGAGTACCAGCAAACCGATCTGCAGAAGCGGCGCCATCGCCTTGATGATAGACTTGAGCACCACCTGAAGACCTATTTGCAAAAAAATCGCCGAGGAGTAATTAGGTCCAACTACTGTCCCGAGATCAGTGAAAAATTCTACACTTCGTACATCTTTCGTGCATTGTTATCATTGCCCGAGAAATTGCATTTTTGTACAATTTTTTATGTGAACATAAAATTAATATATATAAATGATTATTCTCTAATAAAGAACAAAATATTATCCTACTTTCACAGTTATAAATAAAGAATTACTGGTTAGAAGAAAAGAATTGATTTTATAATAATTATAATAATTTTATAATTCTATGAAAACTATATAGATATATATAGATTTTGACATTGACTCGAGAATAATTCAAAATTTTTAGAGAGATATGAGTTTGATGCCATTCGAAATGATCTTGCGTCTATGGATTAGGACACCTCCGCCGCATCTAAGTACAACATCAAGCTTTCAATAGTACCTATCTGGGCAATACTACTAACATAAAACGAACGATCGATCTAATTCGGCAGAAAGCATCCTACGAGCGATAGATAAATATATTTGCGATTAAACATGACCAACTCTGATCTACTTGACTTTATATATCTGTTAATTCGCCCTTCATCAAATCTATGTAGCCACTATTTCCAAAAATAAGTATTCTCGACGGCGGATCTTATTCGACCTTCGAGGTATCCAAATCTCAGACAAGAAAGAAGTTTCGAGCATCCATTACTCATTGTCAAGCAAATTTTCTCGAGCAATGGGATTACATTTTTGTCGCACATTCAGCGCCAAATATAATCATCTGGGAGAGATTCCTAGCATATTCCTCACATATCACATTTAAAATATTTTTCTAATTAATATCCTTTATTAACTCCAACATGCGTATATAATAACAGTAGAATATACAAACAGCAAGACGAAACATTCAGCGCTAAATGTGCTAAAAATCGCCTTCAGCCCGCGCTCACATTTCTATCTAAGCACCGCCCTTATCTGCGTTAATCTACAATCTAATCTCAATTTAATCGATTATCGCATTCAAAGCGAACAAAAATTCGTTTCGATAATAAATTTTGAACAAAAAACAAAAATGACTTTTGTCGCCAGGGATGTGCTCGAGGAATGTAAATGCGAGCGTCTACCTCGCACGCTGTTTATATGACGCTGTTACGAGATCTCTCACGGGATCTCGTTTACAACGGGGCTTTCCCGGCAACGCGATACTTCCCCTCGACGGGATTTTCTCGAGCCGAATAGCGGGCCCCGAGTCCCAAAAATTCGATCGCTTTCCAATCTGTACTGATGCGCTACTCACTCGGTATGCCGGAGACAAGTTTGAGCGGTCGCAACACGCGTATCGCACGCAACGTGCGCAGATCCATATCCAGGTGTATGCCTTGCGAGAACGCCGTGATGATCCTGCCCCAAAAACACACACACCCCGCCACACTTTACTACTTACTACTCTATTACACTAATACTCACGCTACTCTTAAGTCTTATTACTACAGCCACTAGATGGTTAACTAGCGTTCTCTCTAGCCTAGCCCGGAGAGATAATGCTATCAGGACGATCGGTTGGAATTTTCATTTATGTGGAAGATCAAAGAACTCTGGTGAATTAAATTCGGACAGCTCAAATGGATATAAATAGCTATCTATAGCAGAATCTCTGTCCGCGATAAGAATCGAAAATGGATCTTATAATTTATAACGAGAACGTCCAATACGTAATTTAAAAATGTACACGTTTGAAAATTTAAAAGAGACTTAAAAAGGGGAATACTTTATCTCTGTATCATTTGAGCAAATATCTAATTTGCATATTTTTGTCGAGCTTCCCTCTGTATAATATATTCTACAGTATATAAATCTTAATTTAAAACAAATCATATACTCTATAATTGTACTTATATTTATTTTAATACAATATTTTACAATATAATGTTACTGAAGTATTTTCGTACACAATAACAATTTTAAACAACTAATAACATTATGAATTATTAATTTATAATGGATACATCTGAAGGAATATATCTTTCTTTATTTTATTAAACTTAGTGCTAAGCTCAAAAATAAATATCTGAATGAGTAGAACAATGTCCTAGTGAAAAGAATGGCGCAAAGAAATAGGGTCGATGTATAGGCGTGAAAATATCGTATCTATATATATGTACGTATCCTCTAGACTATGTAAAATACTTGTATGTCTAAGTCTAGGAGAATGTGGAACGCTGGGATGAACTAATGATAGCGGCTATAATCACACGTAAATCGCGCGGCGCTAGTTTTCCAAAGGTATCAGTTCGCCATGCGGTCATCGACCGCCACTTATCTATCTATTTCTGACTCTCGCCAGTAGCAGAAGCTTTTCGAAAAGCTTCACCTCAATTGAGAAGAGAAAAAAGTGTCTATTCTTTTTATATTACTAGATAAGAAATTTATAACTTTGAGATCTTATATCCTTTTTAATTATAATCTTTTCTGATGTAACAAGTATCTTAAATATTAAAATGACATGAAAAACCGATTATAAATAGTATTATATTTCTAGCTTAATTTTTTTTTTAATTCTTTTCTTGTTTGAAAATTTGAAAAAAGATTTAATTCTCTACAAGAAGTATTCCTTAATTAAGTCTAATATGAAATATACTATTTTAAATATTTTTATTATTATAAAAGTGCAATTGAATTGGAAGTATTTCTTTAATAATTTTAGTAACTTTCTTTAATAATTTTTTTCTAATTTTGAAAATGGAAAGGGATTCATTTCTAATTTTAAAAATAAGTAATAAAAATTATGAAATGAAAAAAATAGATTTTTGTAACAGCTGAAAATTTGAGATTTCAATTACGATTTCATGAATACAAATATTTCTCCATTAAAATAATAGTTGAGCTTCGTGCTACAAATAGTAAATGGGAATCTTCACTATTAATAAAGAAAATTGTTAATAAGTTAATTGATTAACTTGTGATATAAAATCAGTAGAAGCGAAAATAGCTAAATCTCTTAGCAGTGGAAGTCGGGAGAGGGTAATCATTTCCGAAAATTATGACGTAAAGCAACAATTCGGTTTATCGTAAATGTCTAAAGGTATTGCAAAGGTACTTCTAGCAGTAACGGGTTCACTGTTGAACACATTTTCTGCTCTAGGACACGTATTTATTTAACAATGTATAGTCGGCTCTATTATTTAGCGTGACTGAAGCTAAAAATAGCTAATCGCTAAATATAGATACCCTTCATTATCACATCTGTATACGTGTGTGTGTGTTTTTAATTTTTTTTTATTCCTGTCCACCTGAGTGCGCATCCTGATTGTACGAAATTGGAGACGATTGATCCCCAAATCGTTATCGCTTTGTTTCCCCCCCAAAAAAAAAAAGCTTTCGAAATACCAGCTACTGATTACTAAATAGATCTTTCTGTACAGACACGATCTAAATTACATCCTAACACTTAATGATAGAATATTGATTAAATCGAATTTTAAATTGGCAACTAACAATGTTTAAATTGCTCTCTACACTCATTTTTCTATGCATACAAAATAAATCAGAGTTATATTACAGCTGTTTAGGATATATAAAGAAAACTATATATTATACTTCACCTTTCTATTGTTGCAAAAGAATATAACAACAGTTCTTATCATATTTAGTGACTACTATCATTATTGCTTTTCAAAAATAAGATCATTTCTGTCATATTCTTGTTATCAATAAAAATTTGATTAGAGAAACTTAATATTATAAAAAAATTATTCTATTTTATATGTAAAAACTCAATTTTATGTGTGTGTGTGTGTGTGTGTGTGTGTGTGTGTGTGTGTGTGTGTGTGTGTGTGTGTGTGTGTGTGTGTGTGTGTGTGTGTGTGTGTGTGTGTGTGTGTGTGTAATAGACATTATACACATATATTGTGCTGTGTAATATATTTAACAATTTAACACAATTTTCTAAAAAAAATGTTTGTGTTAAACGATATACTTGTGCATAATTGCACGTTTCTTCAAACTCGAACAGTGTATGTGTAACAAGCTGCAGTATTCATAAATCTAAATGGATCACAAAATCTAATCGCTAGTTCATAAATCCTCTATGAAGAAAATAGAATATATATATATCTAGACGAAATATATAATCAGAAACACAATGTGGACACACAAAGAGAGAGAAAGAGAGAGAAAGAGAGAGAAAAAGAGAGAGTTTTTATATATAAATATGTATATAATATAAATTATATATTATTCAACATATCGATCAACTGAGCTAGCTTTATTCATCACCAATTCTAACTTAGTCTGATCTAAGACACCCATAGCTTCTAAGCGAAGGTTAGTGAAAACGTATGACGTTGTATTACGCAATTAGAAGACTAACACAGGAGGCTAGAAGGACGGGAACTAATAATATATAAATATATAGACAAATTCAAATCAATACTGTTCTCCCTTGCCAGAACTAGACGTCGCATCAGGTATAACTAAAGCAACGGAACCGGCCGAAACTGAAGGGAACGAGCTAAGTTTCGACATCAGAGAGACATTAAAACTATGTAACTATGAGAAACGCACACAGATTGCCAGGAGACACAACGTGAGAGGACAAGGAGTCGAAAGGAGAGTGTAAGACTGGTCGTTTGCTGTTCAACTGTTAGCTCGACTTGTTACTGGCAGGAATTCTTTCTTTGGGTATTTGTTAGTCGCTGCTGTTCTTTCGCAGAATTCTGACTGACTCACTTGGAATTTTCGAAACCAGCTTTAGCGGTCTGAGGACCCTGAAGGAACGTAGCATACGCAGGTCGACGTCCACGTTTGTTTCGGCGAACACGGTCATCGACCTAATCCAAGGATCACTCTAGAATCTATCTGGCCAACGGATATGGCGATCGGCGTGTTTCCTTAATTCCTATAACTGGAGAAACCAGTTTGCGAACACAGACATTGCCAGAATTTCTCGAACAATTAAGCGGTGATAACGACATCACTGATATTAAAATTACATTTAATTAAACAATGCTCATTTGTCAATTATTAATACATTATATATATAATATTGTATATATTGTTTTATATAATTAGATATAATAGTACATCTCTCTCAATTTTAGAAAGAAATAATTTTACTTTATCTTGTTCTTCATCTCAAGATTTTGAAATACGTCAAAATTCTGTTATGTACCCAACATTACAAGTTTCTAATTATGCCTGCAGGACACGAAGTGTCTCGTTTAGCAATGTTAGTCAAACCGATTTCTCCAATATCTTGTTTCCTCATAGGGATGTAATTAGGGAAAGAGGTTTATTTTGTCGCTCGCTTCGGCCGCAAATTAATTAATGGGCGAAACAATGTTTGTCTCTCTCGAATAATCAATATTCATGATCTGTCCTATATTTATGTGAGTAATGTAAATGTATACAGGAGAATGCAACAATATGCTGAGTTCAAACAGAAAAATCACTTACTTTTTCATGTAAATACCGTAACGATAATATTATTCCCTTTATGGAATCTTCAATAATCAATAAAGTGAATTGACAATCTCAAGAATGCCTTCTTTCTCCAAGAATACGTGAAATGTTTAAAGATTGCTGATAGAAGAGAGTTGGAAAGGAGTCGGAAATGAAGGGAGGAATAAAGAAACGGAAATGAACGAAGAGAAAACTATATTGACAAATAAGCGTTTGACTCTCACCCGGTCACCACGACGAAGAAGTCCATAATGTTCCAGATGTTGCGCAGGTAGGAGCCGCGGTGGAGGACGAAGCCGAGGGCGAGGATCTTGAGGCTCGCCTCGACGCAGAAGATCCCGAGGAAGTAGATCTCCGTGGCCTCGAGTTTTTGTGCGAGTATGGTCTTGTCGTGCTTTGGCAGGTGCTCCTCGAGGGCGAGGACCACGCAATTGGCGATGATGGTGAGTAGGACGGCGTACTCGAAGGGCGGCCACTCGATGATGAAGCGCGTGTGCTTCCGTATGCAATTATCCTCCGAAAGAATGAACAACGATGTGGTGCCCTTGCCGCCTCCCCCACCGCCACCCGCCCCTCCGCCCTGATCCCGGCCTGGCGCCATGTCCACCAGACCAGGTACCTGAAAATGTTAATGTTCTGTTCAGAAAGTAATCATTCCTTCCTTACATCCCGAGAAAGTAATGAATTTCCAATAGCTAATAAAAGCTAAAACGAATTGAAATTTGAAAAATAATACGTATAATTTGTTTTTTTAATGTGTACCATATGACTAAAACATTTTTCGCTTCAGTCTTACTATTAATGACACCTATTCAGTCAGATATGTTTCTAATACTGTGATCTATTTTTGTGTCGTCACATTTTCCCAAGTTTTGAAATATTTTCCCGTTAAATTTTAAAAGCCTGACTGAACTTGATCGAAATAAATTATCCTTCAGTAACAAGCGATAAAGAAGTCGTATTACTGGAAAGATAATTGATTCTCCGATGATTCTAAAGCTGTCACAAACTGCAGAATCTAGACCAACTATCACGGCACTTCATATCGAGAGTAATGGAGACAAAGACGAGAATCATTGGCGCGATCGCTGTCTTACCTCCCCTCCGAAGCTAGTCCAGTCACCGAGACCACTCCTCAATCCGGCCAACCTCGACCTTCTCCCGTAATACTGACTCGCGTATCCAGGGTCCCTTTGTGCTGCCTCTTGCGCTGCTGCCAACCTGGAAACGACAGAGGAATGAAAGAGGTCGGTGGCTGGTTGCACATCGGAGCAATCCTCCGATCGGGGTTATTCGCGTGACGTACGTCAAATAATGGTACCGTGAACCGTATCGTGACTTCTACAGGCAAAACAATCGCCCGCAGATCGGTTCTATCTCAGATGAGAATAATCGAACATTGCTTTAGCCTGAAGGAGATGAAAGTTGGAATTGCGATCTACGAATTATTAGCGGGTCAATTATAACATCTTAATAAATAATTAACAAATGCAAAATAAAATAAATCAAGTTTATTAACATTTATATGGTCCTCACTAATCATCTGTTTAAAATTATTTAAACTGATGAAAATATAACACAAATTACTCAATTTAACATAAAAGTCAGTATAACTAAGATCGTTAATAAATAGAATATGACATAATAAAACTTTAGTAATTAAGCAATTCCTTGATTGAAAGATAATAATTAATTTTAATAAAAATTAGTATTTTAACTTAAAAAATTATTAGAAGAAATAAAAACTGTGATTATATCATTATCTTTTTAAGAATAGTATAGATTGCATATTGCAATTGTCCTCGTCTATTCACTAAATGTCATCTATTTTTCTATTAAGTATTAATATAAGTCTCGAAATTAAATAGTCATGTTTAATAATAAAATGCAAACGTATAGATATATATTACAAATTTTTCATACATATTTCATATATATTAAGTATAAATAACATTTAAAATATCATTTTCTTAATTTAATAAAACTTGGATGTATTTTAGCAAAAACTTCAAAGTTTCCTCTTTAAGATGCACAACATATTCGCCAGTCACCAAAAATGCACAAAGTGTGCAGAGAATTTCGACAGAATTATTCAAGCGAGTACCAGATCGCGGGCGATGGCTCAGTGGAATTGCATGAAAGAGCTCGTTAATGGCGGACGGGGGTGCATAATGCGGCGGCTCCGGCTTCAATTAAGTGCATTAGCCGAGACTTTTGCGACGGGTGCCCTGTATGTATACCTCTGGATCCTCTCTGCGCAAGAGAGAGCAAAAGAGAGAGCAGATACGTAGACCAACTGAGTGAATGAGTAAGCAAGTGAGCGAGCGAGTGAGGGAATGAGCGAGTGAGTGAGTGAGTGAGTGAGCGAGCGAGTGAGTGAGTGAGCGAGCGAGTGAGCGAGCGAGTGAGTGAGTGAGTGAGTAGCAATCAAGGCACACAGTAATGCAATAATTCATGGCAAGAATCTGCCGTCATTGCAATCCTCGCTCTCCTGTAATGCGCCAAATGCATCGGTACACGCAATAGCATTGATGACGAAATTACTGCTTGTAAAATCAATGAAGAGATCCGAAAAGAATGAGGGGATTTTGAATCGATTTAGTATCTCCGTAATAAATAGTCTTCGATATAGAAGTGATATATATAGTCTCAATTTTGGCCTAAGTATTTTACTTGAAGACAAATTTGATTAACATTTAAACTCCGTCGATATTTTATATACATTGTCAGTTATATATTCCACGGTTTATTGTGTGCTTTAAATATGCTTTATATAATACTCTTAATTAATTTTATTAATATCAATTAATTAAATTTTGTTAAGATAAATTTGATTTTATTGAGTTCTTGTTAAATAATCGTAAATTCGCATAAATAGATATACATTTCTATTTTTCATTCTTATATCGTTTTACAACAACATTTTATCAGAAACTCTAAATTTTTAAAAGGTTTCAAATATTTTGAAATAATATTACTAGAGAAATAATAAATAAAAATGTGATTAATAAAAAGTTTGAATAATTTTTAAAAAGTGCAAAAACAATTTAAATCTGGATAATTTCCCAATATCGAATATTAATGACGTGATTCAATCGAACAATCCACTCATGCTCTAAAAAAAGCTCAAAAGCTGAATTTGCACAACGTGGGAAGGAGTCTATTCTCGATCGATCGTAGCTGAATTTGGATGTTTCGTGAAAATTTGTGAAGAGTACTTGAGATTCTTTCAAAAATATCGATGTATGTTCCATTCTTTTTCTAACGCAGTCAACACAGTCAAATATGGTAAAATAAGCTAAAAATAATTCTTTTTTGCAAAGGATTTAATTGATACCATACATAAAGCAATTTTATTAATAATAAATTAAAGAATTAAAAAATAAATAAAAAGTTTCACGGAACATTGTAATAATTTAAAAGTGTTCAAACATATTCCTTGTTTTCCTTATCATACTTTCACGTTATGTCTTTGACATAAATTACTTATTACACAAATTAACAAAAGTTTAAGATTATTAAGATGAAAATTGTAATTGACGGAAGATGTATTCCAAATTAATAAAAGTATTTGTAAAGAAAAATATTTTCCTGCGATATTGCTTAGAAGCAGCTTATGCACAGAATACGATAACAGATAAAGTTCTGCGATTTGTCGCGAAATTCCATTTAGCCGAGCGGGAAACGATTCGAAGGAAAAAGTTCGTGCGCTAAGATCATTCGATTTTGTGTATGCGGAAAATCGAATAGTAGCGGATAGCAAGCGAGGAGAGTAGCGCCTGCCAATTTTATCAGTTACTTCCACCGCTCTTTTTTTCCAGCTTTACGACCCTTCTCCTTTTCTTCGGCCGTTTGCGACCGGCGACCGACAAAGTGGCGCCGGCGGGATAGGATCTCGCAAAAAAGAATTATAATGCTAGACACGACGGGATCATCAAGTTTGAAAATAAGAAGACTCGTTTTAGCAATGGTTTTGAACGAAACATCTAAAAGATCAGATATGTCGTTATATCTCCTGATGATTTGTCACTTGTTACTTAAATCCAGCCAATTTTTTCGCTCAATCAAGGATATTGAATAAACTGAATTCAGTGGAATTATAAAAAAAAAAAAATACGTATGTATTACTAATGAATTTAATTGTGTAATATTGCAAGGAAATTTATAATAATGTTCGAAAAACCTATTGAATTATTATAGATATAATTTAAAAATTATGGGTATTTCTCTTTTTCAATGCTTAGTAGAAGTATGGAATTGAGGGTGAAAAAGTTTGTGAAAACATGAAAAAAATAAACATAACGGACTATAATTATTGTCCGCATGCTTGTTCGTGTCTCAGCCTAACGTCGCTGAATTATTGAGAACAGGACAGGAATAATTGATCCAGTTTGTGGGATCAATACTACTCTCGAAAATGAACCGCCGACTCGTCCGAGTGTCCGTTTTACAAGGACGCACGTCGCGAAGTGGAGCAATATACGTAATGGAAGAATTCAATTGCGATCATAGAGATTGTTACATCAGCAACAGGTGTAATTCTTTGGCGATTAGACGGGTTTAAGTTGACCATTAATAAAGCAGCGAAATATATTCTCACCTATCTTGCCCGAAATTAGACCGATTTCATTATTTCCACCAACCATTTTGTAATAATAATCTAATTTTAACGAAATTTATGTAATAAGCACAATTATATATTTTGCTTGCAATTCTTCTTTTTCTCGACAATTACAAATTTTCAATATTAAAGTAATATTTACGGCGCCGTTCTTTTCACTTATATATATATATATATATATATAAAATAATTTTTTATTATTAATTTCGTGTTCAAATCTCCCACGTTTTCGGAATTTGATATTGTTATTGATATGACACATCTCAATTATTAGATTTCAACATATTTTCATTTATTTGCGGTTCCTCGCTCGCGAACATCGTGATCATAAAACAGACGCAGAGATGTCCTGCACTTGCAAGATGTGGATTGCCGCATGCGGACGAGAGGCTTCTCGCGAAGGTTAATCGCGATTTATGCAACAACGTTGTTGCTGCCCGTCGCTGGCGGAGTGCAGTTTTTTGTTGGTTAACAAATAACGATGGGACGCGAGTCGTGCCAAATGTTCATGTTCACCGGACGCCCCTGTTTTTCGTCGATAGTAATTAATACGTGCCGAGCGGAAGCTCGACCGAATTTTTTCCCTCCGTTCATCTGTCCGTTACTTCATAAATATTCAGTCGTGAATATTTCGGGACTGAGGAGAGCCCGCAACGTGTAAGAGGTGTAGATATAAGAGCTACTTACACAAAAACTCTAACAAGTTCAATTTCGCAAAGTCTCGTGCTTCTCAACGAGAAATTAAATTTAACATTTTAACAATTAACAATAAAATGTAAAATTGTTTTAAAAATCTTGTAATATATTTCACTTTTTTAAGCAAAGAATCTTCGAAATCATATTTATTTTAAAAAACAATTTGACGAAATAGTAATGATATTTAATTAGAAATAAACATTAAAAATCTACCGCGAGATAACAATTTCAGAATAGCCTTTGGAGAGATGACGTAAGGCCTAACTTTTAACTGTTTTCATCCCAAAACCCGTGAAAAAAGAGACGATTTATAACAATATAGCGAGATTTATAAAAGAATATAAAAAGAGCTTACTTGACGAAATGATAAGTTTGGATGTTCCAGTTCTAAGGATTAAACATTGTGTGTCTAAGAAAGAATATCGCCGTAAGAAATCAGAAGGGCAAACTGAATAAGAACTATTTTAACCGGATAAAGACTGCTGGTGATGCAATGGAGTTCGCAGAAAAGAGGAAGATTCTGATTCTTTCTAATTGAAGTAACACGATAAAAAGAAGGAGAGAATACGAGTTATAAACGTATTCAGTCAAATATCTTGGGCAACCGGTACGAAAGAAAAAGTATTTGTTCCCTTGAAATATACCTGGAGTAAAATAAATTATTCTCAAAGACTTCCGAGAGAGGATTTATGGAAGAATACTGATTCTATCTTAACCCTCCATTTCGTTGAGGATTGCGCAAAGCAAGAGTTTATTGATTTGTTATACTATTCGTTGGTAATCCGCCGCCTCGTTAATTATGTACATTTCTAATGGGAGACGAATATCTTTAACGAATGTCGATACAATAATATAAATCTAAAAAGCAGGAGCACCGTCGAACTGAAATAATAGATCAAAAGAGAAATATGATATCTTGCCTTGTTATTTAATTACAACAGTAAAAATATTAAAATTGTATAGAAATATTAAAAATTGTATTTCTTCATCAAGAAATTTCAAATTATCAAATATTATAAGTTTATATGCTGTCATGATCATTCACTATTGTATTTACAATTCCATTTCCATATAAGTTGACAATTGAAAAAAAAAAAAAAAAAAAAAAAACGACGCGTTAAATCTTCTAACTTACTTCGCCATCTGATATTAATTGCAAGTGTGACAGATTGAAGGTACCAAACTCATACGTACAATATTTATATAAGTAGCCAGCCGGCGGGCGCACCGACGAAAGAGAGGCGAAGAAACATTAAAAATAATTGACCTTCGATTCCGGATCGACGGGCAGGTAGCAACGCAACGTCCATCGCGTCGCAAGGCCGCGCCATTATTTTCCCTTTTCGCGAGAGGTGTAAATTTCTTTCAAGTGTTATCGGTCCACGCGCATGGCAAGGGTGGCTCTCGCCACGCACGGGTTCACAGACGCACGTTTTGCGAAAAAAATTTCATTTGGTAAATCCTGTGTATGTACATGTGCGTAGGTATCACACACTCGCGGCCGAAAAGCTATTCATTTCTATCGTTCAATACGAGAAAAATATCAACCCCCTCCCCCCTCCTTTTTGCTCTCGTTTAACAACGCTCCCACGTGACATAATCTTCAGCGATCGACTCGATCTCTTGGGGCGCACGTGCGTGCCCTTCGACTTATTCCGCATATAGGAGGGTAAATATCTCCCCCTTAACGAACAATATTAAATTATCACATTTAAAATGAATAATTTTTGCCACAAAAGCTGGTGTGTAAAATGTAAAATCCATATAAAATCCATATAAAATAAACGTTACCAACATCATAATTATTAAATGTTGTATTTGTAAGTCTCTTCTAACTGGTTCTAATTTGGATTTTAATAAAGCATCATATGGCTAATAAAATAATTCTTTCGTATCGTAACAAATTCACCTTTGGAGAAACGTTTTGTTAAATTTTGTCTGTTGGATTCAATCGTGATTTTATTCGATTCGTATCAACCACTCTTGCAGAGCATATATTGCATTCATATCGAATAAATCGTTATTCAATTATTATCAATTTATTTACGGCCGTACGGCCAGACTCTCTGCTATTTCATTATTAAGAGAAATTGCATCTCCGGGAGTTTGCACAGATTTCTAAATCCGTCGTAACTCCCGAGTAACCATTCTCATCTCGCGCCGTCTATTCATAACCGCGTGCAAGCCATCTTGAATTATCGGATGCCATCGTGCAACCGCTAATAGCGGTATTCGATAACGCGCCAAACACTCGGATGACAGACTCAGATGGCTCAATCGATTCAACCGTTTTCTCGCAAAACACCGCGATAACGATCATCGCCGGCGAAAGGTGTTAACGTGTGATCACCTTTAACGATTGCATCCGGGATTCGGAACAGCAAATACATATATAACGTCGGTCTTGACGACGATTCAATTTACTCAGGCTCCGAGAAATTCACCGACACATTTCGAAGCGTGTGGAAACGTAAAGGCCATCATTCTTCTCTCATCGTTTACACTTGAGTTAATTACCATATACATGCTTTTAGAGGGGTGTTGTCACCCTTGCGCGATCGTTACCGGCTCCTGTCGCCGACTCCTGAACGATGACAACGGCCAAAAATCCTAGCTACGAGAACCCCATGACGACCGTCGCGGCGCCCAGCCGGCGTCGTAACCGCCCCCACCCCGCAGCAACGAGACCCGGGCATCTCCCGACACGCGGGGGAGGGTGGCGTCAGAACGTTGCGGAGAGCGGCGTCAAGGGAAACGTTGCGGAGGGAAGCGGGCGTCCCCAGTGACGTCACGTCAGCGCCATTTCGTCCGGTGACGTCAACGACGACAACGACGACGACGACGACGACGACGACGACGACGACAACGACTACAACTACAACGACTACGACGACGACAACGACGACGACGACGACGACGACGACGGCGATGGCGACGGCAACGAAGATGACTGCCGGTTGCGTAACTATCTCTAGCCCACCTCACCTTGTACTTGTATAGCGTATGTGTAACTGATGGTATGTGTGTCGTCACGTCGTGGGCGTTTGCGTATGTGTGTGGTTTCAAGAAGGTACATTGTCGTCCGCACGTTCATGAACGTGGATAAATTAACCTTTCATCGTTTATAATTTTTCGCGCGACTTCGAAGTAAGATACCACTTATTTTCCCCCGTATCAATTTCGAAAATCGTTACAGCATCCATTTTATTTCAGTTGCAGTTGAATCGTCTGGCGGAAAGAAATAGCAGATAACTCTATCTCCGTTTAAGAATAAGTCACAGTTACGCCGCGAATATCCAATCGCTGAGCTCTGTAATAATGCAAGAAACACAAAGAGAAAGGTAGAGAGACTCTCTTGAATATCTTATTATATTTCCAATAAAAATTAAATTAAGATTGCCCGAGTTAAAAAAAACAATTGTCAAACCATTCACACTTCTTATTTTATTTTACATTAATTTTCTATATAATTTATATATATATATATATAAATAATTATTTTTTACAATATTTTTTATTAATAGAATAAATAATTTATATATATGTTTGAAATTATTGATTTTATTATAAATGGAGTAGAAAATTTTTCATTAAATATCTTACATTTTACTACTAATTTTTTCTTATAAATACAACTGAATGAGCGATAGATTGGTTTCCTAATAGGTGAATTGCGTCGGGGATTCATTTCTCTGGGCATGTAAGATCGTTAAACTCATCATCTGGACATATACGACTCTCTCGTGCACAAACTTTACTCCAATCTGATTATGAATAGTGTACCCTGGATCCTATGAATACAACTCTTAGCGGAAGGTGCAAGCAAACGCATTTTATGTTAACGTAAAAATACGAATCAACAATTTTTTTGTGTTTTATATGAATAAACCTTCATAAATTTTTTTTCCTAAATAAAAGCTAGTCATGTAGACTATTTTGCTTCGTTGACTTCTCTAACTTGTATATTTAAACACGTGTCTTTTTAATAATTCTTCGTTTTAACATTTGTTTAAAAAAAAAAGGATTAAAAATTAAACGTAAATTAGGGCATATCATTCGCGCTAAAAATTATTTCGCAATGCATCTGTCATTTCCAAAAAATTTTGACATTTTATTTTACATTCTAGAAAATCGTTATTGACCATTATTAAGCAAAAATCATTAATCTGCAAAATTGACATACTCGCGAGTTTATGGACGATACATGTGTCCTCTCAAGTATGCAGATTGTGGTATGTCGACAGAATGCTTCTGTAATCGAACGCGTCTCGATCATGGCCACGATCGAGTGGCACGCCACGTTTGATTTGACGTCAAATGATTAATACAAATTACAAGTGTTGGATAGACCGAAAAATACCCAGGAAAGGACAACAGATGAGAAAAAGATAGAGAAAAAGAGAGAGACTTATATCACAAATGCTTCGATTCAAATAAAAAAGAAAAAAAAAATATCTTATTCAATAGAAAAATGTGATAATTTTTTTATTTATAATTTAATATTTTAAAGTAATATTTTTTTCATTTTTATTTCTAGTGATATCAAATTAACACTAAGTGTGTATTTAACATTAAAAGCTAATAAACGTTGCATAATTTTCTGCATGGAAGAAGTCATCGATATATTTAAGAATTATATTACAAGTTTCGTATTTGTTGAGAAAATATAATAAAACGTCAATTTCGATTAAAAATTTCGCGTGATGCAGCTTGGACTTCTTCGTCAACAATGCAAACGCAAAGTGGCTGGAGGTATTAGCCGGGATAATTGACGGGAATCAAGTCGAGAGGCAGGCGACTTCCACGATGCGAAATGAAAGTTTTTCCGCCCGATGAATCCTACGAAAGGCCCGCCGAGGATATCCATCCCGTGAAGTCATAAGTGAGACAGGTACGTGACACACGCTCGAGAGTACAGCAGGATGACATCCACGACGGATCGTGCAAGACGATAAATTACCCATCGAGGGGGAGGGGGTGAAAACGGCACGCCCAGGACATTTACTCGCAAAACGCGTCTTACCTCATCTCTCACCTCGGTACATTCACCTCTCGAACGAAGAAAAGAAACAGGCGCGAATATCTATCTTTTACACCTTTTCTCAGTCGAGATCTAGGGTACATCCGGTTCTTGAATTCGTAAGAGGATGGAATTATTCGCTTTGCGTAGTCTCACAGATGAGTTCGCTAAGCTGAAAAGCGGTAGCTATACGGGAACGCAGTTTTACTACTTTCCCGTGTATTATGATGAATATGAGTTCTGGCTGGGCTGAAAGGTACGAATTTTCCTAGACCAAAACGGAGCTAAATTGAATTGTGTCAACCTACTTTTGCCGTGAGTGAAATAAGGAGCTGCAGATACCGCTGCAGAGACTCCTGTCTGCCTAATATATTAAATTACTACTGAAACGTTGCGTAGAACAATTTGCGCGTACGCGCGCCGCTTCCATCATTTTTCCACCGTTTCTCGATTATTCGCGGAGAACGTTAAATTTGGAGAAAATTTTCCCAACAACTACATTGCTATGAAACGCTAAAGATGCATCGTGGTAAAAATTCACCAGCAATCTAGAGAGCGAGGTTTCACCCTCAAGTGTTACATTACTTTCTCATTTTAACTATTCTCGCAGATGCACCCGTCAATGCGTCATCCCGGACGCTCTATTGATTGTAAACGCAAGCTAAAAAACGCTCGCTAATAACGAGCACCCAACGGCTGACGTAACCCGACGCTTTCTGGCGGCAAATAGATCGAAAGGTAATTTCGCTGGAGCATGTAGGCGGCTATTATGGCTGGATACCTCTCCTCTGTTGGCCTTCCATCCTCTTTCACATATTTACCCACATGCCCCCATGCGTTTACACGCAGCTATAACGGCGAGGACGGTGCTATTAGCGCTATTTATTAGTTCGTAAGCTCGTATTAGGCTCGTTCAGATGACTCCCGGTCTTCTAATCAATGATCTCCCTTTTATTCCTTTTTACAGGAAATCATCATCAATTATTCTTCCATCGCGAATTGTTTGCCGATGATTATATTAGTGTTTCATTCAATGTTATTATATTAGATACCGAGTATTACTTAATAATTTGTGTATATAAATTTTTTAACACGCGAATGATGCTTTATTAGCGTCATTTATGTGCTCATAAGTCTGGGCACATGAAGCTTGTCCTTCTGACCTTCAGCCTTTCAAGGGTGCAATAGTTTTTCTTCCGTTATGTCCTGTAACCACCTCATTATATTTCTACCCTTCATTATTTATCAAATGATTATTAAGTACTTATTATTACATTATTATCAAGCTTTATTGACTCGTTTATTAAAAATAAATTAAAATACAATTTTGTAAAAAATAATAAAAAATTATTTGTTAATAAAATAAAAATTTTTAATAATTATATGTAAATTTATTTTAATAATTATATGTAATTTTTATTCATATTTATATTAACAAAGATAAATTTTGACTAAACTTTAGTAAAGATTTTAATTACTAAATAATATCGAAATAAAATTTGTATAAAAAGATATGTTTTAATTACATTCTACACTATTTTATCAAGATTATGTATTACTAAATCCAACAAAATATTTCAAAATGAATTAATATGTATTTTAATTTTAACGTAATAATGTATTAATAAATTCAATGTAAAAAAAAAGAAGATTAAATTTGAATATAATTTGTTAATTTTATTTCTATATTTGAGTTATATATTTTGGTTTCAGATTTTCCTAAGTTTTTTTTTTTTTTAAATCGAATAAATTACTTTATCAATAATTATAAATAATTAATAATAATCAAGTCTTCAGTAGCTTTGGCAACACATTTTTGGATTGAGATTTTAATACTTCGCAGAATAGTGCATTTCTTGCAGTTCCGCGAAAACTATAAAAAAAATTAACAAAGAGAGCTCGACAGCAGAAGAAAGAACTTCAGTGTTTTCGCGAATAACGGCCGAGCAAATATTTGCGTCAATCGTAAATTGCGGTGATTGGAAATCGCAACCGGTCGCAATCAGGGTGTTTTTCTGATCAATCGACTGCTAGGCTGCGAACGAACGATTCAAGGCTTCACAATTTCTCATCAGTCACAAATCGAAGCCGCATAGATGTGCGAATCGCTATATTAATCAAGATTTATATAATAGAAAATTTAAAAGATATAATAAGATATAATACTTCCGAAGGTTTTTTTCTATTCTATAAAAAAGAAATCATAAATTATAACAAAAATAAACAATAGAAAAAATTTACAAAACCTTTGTAAACATTTTTTTTAATTATGACCTTATAAATTTAACAATTTTTTATTTTCTCAGATAAAAGAGTTGTTTAAATTTTTCTAAAACACTTTTAATTGTTTGCTTTATAAGAATATAAATGCAATGCTAAATAACATATAAATATCACATTACTTTTTGCTATAAAAATTATTTCTGGAAGATTGATTTATAAATTACAAATTTTCTAAATTTTAGGGAAAAAATAAACAATTTATTATAAAATTATAAACAAACTTTCATTTATCTGGTAAAGAAAAAATTTAATTGCCGTAAAATCGTTGATTTATATATATAATGTCTGTGAGAATAGGGAGAATAGGGAGTTAAAAACAGGGAATATAAGAATATACTGTTTTAAAAAGTTCGAAGGATCTATATTGAACAAGGTTTATCTCTCCGAAAATTAATCAAAGACAAAGACGAGGGAATCGAAGGAAACACGGTCGCGATACGAGTTGTCAGAATAAAGCGGATATCGTGTTGGCAACTACTCAAATCGTTATCTTTCCCAAAGATACAGAAAGAAAGCTGCATGTGAGTAAAGAAGCGTATGCGCACGCGCGCATGAGTGTATGTGTAAAGGAGTCATAACACCATCAAATTGAAGACGCAAGGGGAGAGACGTGGGGGCAGAAGAGGAGACGTACTATAAATATATGCGAATGCCTGGCGCCTGCGTTGCTATGAAACACTTGATGATTTTAACAAGATTTCATACGTAGAAATGAGGTCACTTGTTATGTCAATATTATTTGCAACTATTTAGATAACTATTTAAATAACGTGAAAGAAAAAGAGAATATTATATAATAAATACCTAAAAATTCGTCCAAAAATTAATTTAAGAATCCTTCGGTACTTTGGCATAGCTGAAGACGATGTCCTTAAACGATGTCTCAGATCAATAAAATTGGCCACTGAATCATAATAATTTTCTTCAAAAAAAAAAAAAAGTGGACAGAAAGAATGAAACTTATGTTAGCGAGAGATCCGACATCTGAGACGGCTGACTCAATACTGATGCTGCTACTGGCCCGCAAGTAGTGGATGCAGTTAAGCGTTCCAACCTCGTATAGATTTCGTGGATGACAAGCTAAGATTTTCCGTTTAAACGAAAACAAAGAACAGAGAGATACTCTACTTTCTTTATAATAAAAAGAAATCTTAATGTATACGATAAACGATTAATTTTGACTAATATGAAAGGGAAATTCTCGAGGCCTGCAGTGTCATTATGACAAATTTGCGCATTGCAATCGGTGCATTATTCCTTCATTCAGCAATAAGGGATGTTTCCGCAGAATTGAAAGATCAATTAAAATGTACCGGTCGTTCCACGAATTTAGCGGCGTACACCTCGCGATGATAGCATCAATGAATGACTAGCACACGCGATTACGGAAAGGTAGTCGAAGCCTTCCTAGAAGAGTTCCATTGATACCAAGACCAGATTGGAGGCGATACACCCGCGTTTCCCCGAAACGAATCTCGAAATTGGGGCATGCGGATTTTATTATGCGCTATATGTACATAGGTGTGTGTGTGTGTGTGTGTGTGTGTGTACGGGCGTGCAATTCCTGAGAATTCGCGGCCCGATGTCGTCGAAGTCAATGGAAGGGTGAAGTCACCGTTTCTGTGAATTGCCGCCGACGAGCTGAATAAACCTTGTAACCTGTAACTCGAGCGTGTCATACCCCCTTCTCTCGGCTTACCGGAGCCACGTGTTTCTGACATTTCGGAAGCTAACCTGATTAAGCTAGTTTCTGAGAACGTTTTAAATGCGTTGCCATACACCTACGACATTTCGCAAGTGTCCCAAGCGTACCATGAATTTTCACTCCGCTACAAATAATATATCATTGTAAAATTATAAAATGTAAACTATGAAGCGTCCAGAAAGGGAAACACGATTCTACTTTTAATACAAATTAAAAGATTGGTCTCTTATGGAATTTTTTTATGTTTTATGTATAGAGATGTGTTGATGGAAATAAAAATTTATTTTCATTATTAGTCCAATTGCGTACGTACGAATTGAATACATACAATGTAATGTAATTTTGATATTAATCTACCCTCTTTAATTTTCTTCGGCTTAACTGAAAAGTAATTTCATATTTTACTTTACTTTAGCATTTCACTTTCATCGAATTTCCTACGCATTCTGGATGACCTATTTAAAATAATACTTGGCTAAGATCTGAGAATTTTACGGTTCACATAACAATTGCTCATGTTTTCTACATACGATTATTAATGATGTTGCCGAGTATCAGTACTTTGTTCTCTTTCATTTATTATTCCGCGTTATTCCACGAATTATCGATTAGACAAGCAATCAATGATAAACAATGAACCCTAAATATTAGCTGAACATTAATGACTTACTAATAATTTTGCAAAGAAATATATAAAATCTAGATAACTCGAATAATAAAAGTAAAATATATATTTTATCAAATCTTGATATAAACATATTTAATGAAATGTTGTTGTATCTGTCATAACATATTTTTTGAACATGAAAAATCATGACTGCCAACTAAAATATTTAATTTATTTATCAACTAAAACTAAGGGATCTAATATACTCTGGTAAATTAAATTTCACAAGCATTAAATAAGTAACAAATTTTATTTTTCAAGATATTCGTAATCTTATACTCTCGCACGCGCGGACGGAAATTTAATTTCAGATTTAATTAGCAAGATATTCGATGTTGGAGATTAGGGAGTTTGAAACTAAAATGATGGAGTTTCCGCATTTTCGCTAAGCAGAAATGGACCAGACAAGCCTATCAAGAAGACATTTCTGTTACTACATCTCATACACATTATCGGCAAATAAATATAAATATGATGCTGAATTCTATCAGAATTCAGTCTTTCAATTAATTTTAATTGTCTAGAAAAAATCTTAAAAAATTATTCCTATAATTCTTTTATAATTATACTTTAAAAATATTTCTTTTACAAATTATTAGGCAGGATACGCGCAAATAATTTATTATATTTATAAAATGTTTAACCAATGATATCTATATTATTATACATTATAGTCACTCATTATTCTACATTGTCAAAATTCACTGTCATATTATTGTTTCTTCTATTGTTTCTATTATTATTTTCACGCATATTATATTATTATATTATTCTGTATTATATTATTCTATATTGTATATTGTCTTATTGTATTATATCATACTATATTGTATTATTTATTCTATATTGCCTTATTGTATTATATTAGTCTATATTATTATTATTATTATTATTATTATATTATTCTGGATATAATATTCATATTTCCATAATTTTCAACAATGTCAGAGCGGGCCGAGCGATGGGTTTAGCAGCGGTTTCAGGCTAAACCACCGCTTTCTCCGATGACATGTGCTCTGATGAACCCACTCAAACCCTGACGCCGTCATCCGTCATCGTGATTGGCTCGAAGTAGCCGTGAGTACTTCGAGTGGCATCCGTCCGGAATCGGAGATGCGAGCCGCGCGTCGAAAACGCGCGGCCTCCCCAAGTTAACTATTAATTAGCGGCGCTATCTCGTTACGAATAAATCTCACGAACGCGCCGATCCAGCGCTACATGCGGACAGAATCCCACTCGCCGCTCGGTGCATGGCGGGCCTTGAACTATAACATTTCGTCGGGAAACGATGTAGCTTACATTCGGCCTCGAGTTGTCCGTGATAATTGAAGAGGAAAACTGTCCGTCTCCGTGGGACACGCGCGCCAACATACGTGATTGGCATACGAAGCGATTCTGCAAATTCTCTTAACAACACAACCGACTTTATTTACTACATTTTTCTCCTTTATTTGTCTCGCTTCTCTTTTTCATTATGACTCGTACAAATGCGCAAGCTATTTTATATGCATTTATCTACTTATATTTCTATCTTGTTGATTTTATAGCACTTTATTATTCTCAAGCGATACGTCGCGTCAGACGTTGATCCACTTGATTTAAAGTATGACTGGCACTATTTTCCGTCGCGTGTCCATAATCCACCATTGACAGGCTATCTCTTATTTGCATCCTCCATGCCTATATTCACTATTTATTTTTCTAATATCTAATACTGAATTTCTTGCATCCAAATCCGGCGAATTGTCATCGGTGTTCAGAATGTTAATCCTAGGCAAAAAATTTCGTTCCCCCCCCCCTCCCTCAGACGGAAATTTCGAGAAAAAGACACACGTTCTAGTTCTTTTTCCCGTGTGTGATTCCTCTCCATTGAGGTATTTACCGTGCGACGAGCAGCTCATTTCCTTACGTCGCTCCAAGCTTAATAAATCAGGGGAGGTGTCCTTGTCAATAGTAAGGTCAGTCGGGGCGACTTCGCGTCTCCAACATTTGCCAAGTACGAGATGACGATAGCGACGAACGCAGTAAAAGCGAAGGAGATAGAAGATATTATGGAAAGAGAGAGAGACTCAGACTTCTCTCCCTCTCGGACGTCGGGTCAGAATGTACGCAGAAAGAAAGCACGCACTCATACGCACCCATACACGCATACACGAACCAAAGTAATCGTGAATAAACAAAGATTAGCCATACGGAAAGTTTAAGTATTTCTAATTCACAAGAACTGGCGATCTTAAGAGTAGAGATAATTTAACAAAAGGAATGAGCGACTAGAGCATTTTATTAAATCTTTTATTAAATAATTTTCTTCTTACCATTTTTTTTTTTTTTCAAAAAATCTAATTAACATATGTGTTAAATGTATTAAAATTAAACAAAGTAAATCAGTGAATCCAAAACAATATATGGATAATTAGATAATTATTTCAATCATAATTACGCAAAGATATATTTGAATAAACTCCTATTTTAAATGTAAGAAGGAAATCAGAGACTGCTAATAATTTAATTAACTATATAAAATTGCCAATAGTTTCATTAACAATGTTAATAATTAATAAATTTGTATTATTATTTCCTATTAAATATCTCAATAAGGATAATAGACGTACTCGTTCATTGGTGATAATGATTTATTTCTATTCGCGTTTCTCTCTCGAAACCACATGTCGGTCGCTAATGCCAGGAATGGAACGCTATTCATAGGAATGAAAAAAATGGCTATCGGATGACATCTTCTCATCAAATGCCGTTCAATTTCCGCGACGCATGCAATAATTCAAGAAGATTTAGCCGCGGGACTGTAATTTAAACCGTCCACTCGTCCACCTACGCCGCTAAGTACCGAAAAGCATCCGGGAGCAGATCGAAGAGTCACGCCACCCGGGCGCTGTATTTGATTACAGCGCTTTCCTACCTACGCTACGCCCGCTTGACGGGGAAATGTCAGGTCGTGAAAAAAAAAAAAGTCATATTTCCAGTGTAAACTGCATTAAATCGAGTGCGATACAAACGCTACGCTCGGGGAATGTAGGCGTCTTCGAAAAAGCTTCGGAAAACACGTACGCAAGCTGGAAGCGACATGTGCACGCGACTATTCTCGATTGTTGTTGTATTCTACTTCCATAATGATAATTACCGTGCTCTGCCATTTACGTCTCATTATCCGTTAACCAAAAGTTGCAGCGCGGCTGAAAATTCATTCGCGAGACAAATGCAATTTTTATGTTATAATTAATATTCGCACGAGCGTATATTAAGTGCAAGTGCAAATTGCAAAATCGTTTTTAACATATTGTTAGTAATAATAATAATTAACAGAGAGGCATGTATGTATCGAGTATATAGTTCCGTAAGGATAAAGCCCTCTTATGTCGTAAATGTAAATTATACTTTTTAATTGCATAGAATGTCATTATGATTAATAACAATAATTTTTTCTGTAATTTGTCTGTTGTATTATATAAAATTTTCATTACTAGTCAAATTATATATTCGTCGAAGAAGTTCTATGTTAGACTTCTTCACGTCAGCATTGACGTTTACTCGGAAACGGCGCGACCAATTGCGTTAGCCAAATTAAATGGCGTTATCCGAGATGTTAAAAGTAGATTAGTGAATGATAACACGACGGGCCCATAAAAGTGTCCTGCCACTGCCTAACCCTAAGGGAATTCAGGAGCCTCATTACGAGTGATTATAAGGCGTATGCACGCATAGCGCTTACAGCGTGATTCATAAAGAGAAAAAAAACTTTTATTCTATCGATCTAACCAGTAACCTTTAGGACGAGTGGTGTTCTCGAAAAAGAAACAGATTCACTCCTGTCGCTCCTACTGTGTCACGCATGTAAGTAAACTATTGTATTTCACACATGGTTCTATTCTATCCTATGGTTCCATTCCACATATTCGAAAATACTTTAAAAATAAGATAAAAATAAGATAAAAAGAAAACGATATTTTATATACAAGAAAAGTTTAATGTATAATTATTTATGATAATGCCGCGAAAAGTATTATCTGCGATGAAGCCTACGCATGTCTATAAAAAAGATGATGTATATTCAAAATGCTTTACATACGGTGTCTAAAAAGAAAATGATATTTTTTTTAGATCTATGAAGAATAATTGTTGGTTAAGATATATCTTTGCCTTTAATAATAAATGCTTAAATTTAATAATAGGTTTTTTTTTTTTTAATCACACTGTATTGTTTGACGAGCATCAGAATTACGGAAAAACCGTACCGTTAATACAAATGCATCACTCTTTTATGCATTCGTCGAAAGGCTGTTGAAACATTTACTTTATATATTCGTAATAAATGTTGCTATTTGTTCTTAGAATTTTCCTCATACATCTTTCATACGTTTCTCAAAAATTAGAAAACAATAGAGAACAATAGAGAACAATCATCAAAAAAATGATTTTTTTTTAATCAGTTGTTTTTAATATCTCGGAAATAAAATCTTTTTTTACAAGCTTAAAAAATTAAATTTGCAGATTATAATAATTCAAGCTTAGATATACGATTCGTTTATCTCTTAGAAAATTTATAAAAGTAATCACATAAAAGATTAGGAGTCAGAAATCGCGCAATATCTAATTAAATTTTACTAATTATCGTAAATAATATTTTATACAATATTTGCTTAAGTATAATTATTATTTAAATTACGTAATGTGGTTTATCAAATGCGTCTGTTATCAAACGGCTGAAGGCAGGTATACCAGCGGAGCAAGTAGGTAACTATATATCTATTGATCGTTCATTCATGTGCCGCCCTTTCGTCCTCTTAGCCCCTCGTTGCCCCATCGAACGACTTGTATCCCTCCCTTCCATCTATCTACCGCCATTTCTACCACCCCTGTCGTGAACGACGTCCACCATCGCGATTCCATCGGCGTCGCCGTTGTTGTTGCCACCGACGTCGCCGTCGCCATCGTCAGTACCGGCTTTGGAAATGAGATCGAGACAAACCCAGTTCTTTACGACATCAAAGCAAAAGCACCATTTCTCCCATTGAAAAACAACACATAGCTATTTCAACATTATTTTAACTTTCCTGAGCATCCATAGTGCAAGTTCGTTGTATCTTACATGATTTTTATCTGCCAACGGAGATTTCTCTCAGAAATAATATTTATCTTGTTGGTGATATGAAGAATTATATAAAACAATATTTGATAATAGCTCTCTGGGTTCCGCACATTTTATTTCAAGAAGGAAATATTAGAAGGTGATTTCGAAAAAGTTTTAAGAGTTGTTACACATCTGTATAATTTTGTATGTCAATTAGGTGTTAAATAATTTTTCTGGAAATTGTTATTAAATTATTGTCTCAGTTTCTTTAACTTTTCTTCGAAAGGATTTCATCAGCGTTAAGAAGAAAGTTGGATGACCGCGTTAAAAAAATGTAGTTCAAGACATTTATATTTGATAAGGCGTTGGTCGCCGTCCTAACTTACAATTAGAGAAAGAGTCGGGCCTACCAACTGAAAATCCATCCCTATGATGCTCCTCACGTGGCGCTTAGGTACCCCCACGCCTGCCAAGCTCTAAAAGCGTCTGAATGATCGTGATTTATATAGATAAACACGCTTCAAAAGCACACAACTTTTTATCAGAGTTGAGAAAATGACTTTTGTTAAAAAATTCGTTATTGTTATTCGTTGCCTATTGAAAAAAGTAACTTGCCGTTATCTGAGAAATAATAAATTTTTATTAATTTTTCATTATTTTTTTCCAAATTTCAAAAATCTTCTTTTTAGAAGTCACTCTACATGTAACAAAATAACGATAGAGATAATATTTACATTCGTTACTCGAACAATGTAAATATAATGTCGCTAAATTCGATGAAAAAAAAAAAAAATAATTCTAACAATAACGACGTTACAAGTAATATGTTACACCCCAATTCTGCATTTTAGATGCTATTAATTTTTACTTCATCATTCTATAAATGATGTTATTTTGATATCAGAATGTAAAAGAAATTTTTTTCATCACCGGTTAATATGTTCAAACTTTTAAATCATTAATAAATTGTAATTATCTAATATGTTTTTAGAAGTTTAATAAAATAATTATATATGCAGTGACAATTGAAGAATATTGCTGAAAATAAAGATAGATAAAAATACATATTATATAATAACAGAAAAATAAAATTATTTAAATATTATACTACAGAAAAAAATTTGTTTATTGTACAGAGTTTTTTATTAATATGTGTCAAAAAGAACATCCATTTATAAATAAATAATAATCCGTATATAAATTTAATTAAAAAGAAATGTAAAGATATCGAAAATTTTAGCTAATTTTATGACAGTAATATAAATTCAGAAGATCTCCCAATAAATAAAGGTAGTAATTTCCACCAAAAAAGCCAGTTCTATGAATTTATTTATTTTTTGAAGGCACAATTACAATTATTAACATTAATATGTATATTTAATCATTTTTTCAAGAGTTCCTCGATTAATATACAAAATCAGATTTTCAATATTTCAAAAATGTACGTTATAAAACTATGTAATCAATTGAATGAACCATTTTTTACATAACAATATTCAATTCATTTTATTGCGTCCATTATGAAATAACAGCTATTTACATTTCAGCTTCTTACATTTCAGCAGTTTTTCAATTGTCATTCTGCGCGCGCACACACACAGAGAACGATAAAGCTCAGCATCGTGCAATCATATATGTTTTCACGTTTTGCTGTTTATACCGTCATGTTTCCCTTAACGGTGGGATTATCGTGGCATGGAAATTATCGAATTGCGACACGACAATGCACGGAAAGCGGGTCGGTCGACGTTGCGCCAGAAATTGATTTATCGCGCTCGTGAGAGTCGCGACGCGGCGCGTCGCGTTGCGTCGTGTCGCATCGCATTCGCCTTCTAATCTCATCGTTCGCGAACGCGATTGGCTTCTTTCGCGGACAAACGATTTCGAGGTATATGCGTGCCGGGGAGACCGATCGATCGGATCGGGAGACCGGGATGGTACACGAGGGAACACGATTACGGGAGAGAAGAAACGACCGTCCGGCACGATTCCCAGGCCATCCTTGATGAAAATTACATAAGGTCGGCGTTTATATGATAAAAGGACCAGTCAACGTCTAATAAATTAATCCGGACAAAAGTGAAATTAAAATTTTATACACATGATGGTTGGTCATTGACAAAGCTATCAAATAATATACGAGATATCCTAAAATAATGGGAATTTAAATATAAAGTAATGACAAAGTTATCGATTAAAATAAATTAATATGAGAAAAGTGAAAGAAGCAACATTAAGATTTTATTAAAAAATAATTAGATCTTAATAGAGTCATATGTCATATTTACAATACTGTATTACAGTAGTAAAGAAAGATTAGAAAGAAAAGAAATATTAAAGAAAGAAATACATATTAAAAATAAGTATTGGAGATAAAGGATTAGAGATTAAGGAAATAAATATAAAAAAACGTTTCTTAAAATAAATTATTTTTTAATACATAATCTTAAACTCGGTAAAATTAAAAAAGACAAATTTTGTTTTTGAATGTCAGAATTGATGAATTTTGAAACAATAAACATCTAAAATTATAAAAATTAATAAAGATAATACGTGAAAATAAAAATATATTTAATAATGTAAATTTAATAATTGTATGTTTAAGGTGTAGGAATCTCTCCTATTATAATACTGCAAAATATCTTATGCAACTTGTTTCCAAGTTAGTTAATAATCAAAATGAAATTTCATTCGGGAATATTAACTAAATCCTAAACGCTTCCCTGTATTTTGAATATACGGTGTACGAAGATGAAACAAAAAATAAAGCCAAAAGGTTTCTCATCCGCATGTATTTACAAATATAAAGCGAGGATGACAGATCAGATAAAAGTTATAGTTTAATTTATGTATTTATATACGTGTACAGCACAACACCAATATAAAATTAATCTACTTATTTTCATTAAGCTAAAAACCTTTAATACTATTATGGTGGCGTGTGCCACCATCATGGTCGAATGGATTAAGGTTGTAGGTTTTCGCTCTTTGTAGCGTACATAATTCGAAGATTCGTTGACTGTATATGAATCTAGAGCAGAATTACAATAATACGAAATTTCTTGATTGTAGCAAGACGTCATCGATGGAAAAACAATAGAATAGAGGGAACGCGATACGTGTGTACATGGTCGCTCTTAAAAATTGGAAAAAGATGAAAAGTTGTAACAGCGTGCAAAGAGCAGAACACCAAACATTGAAATGGGCAAATTATTCGGGTAGCAACATCTGCTGAAAGCACGATAACAGATTAAATGTCGTTAGGACATAACGTAAATATCTCTGCCGAAAGTGCAAAAACCAGAGTATTTTGGAGAAATACATGCGGACGGTCTACAGCATGTCGTGCACGGTGGCTTACTGCCTTAATGAAAGCGATAAATACGTGTAAAATAAATTTCCGCGGGATTAAAGGGGGACAACAATAACTCGAAGTGCAATTTGTGTTGTAGCTGCGGTATGCTTTCAACGAGGAATAATTCCCTGTTACGTTAATTGAACACCCGACACGCAAAGATTATAAAATATTCTCGAAAAATTGTCAAAGGATCAATTACTGTTAATAAGTCTTTCTAGCATTTTCACTTTTTAAAATTCGTAATTGTTAATTTTTATCGAACTACTATTAATTGCCTTGATTAAAATTGATACTTATAACATGTTATTTAAATAGAAAATAAAAGTTAAGTTAACAAAATAAATTGTTATCTCGCGGTGCATAACTTAGCGAATGCATGGCTGATCTCGTTTGTCGACTTTACTGCCATTTTTTTGTGTATAGCATTTTTTTAATAAAGATATTCCGATATTTACTTTAGTACTTTAATATAACGCCTTATTAAAGAAACGTGGAAGCGTATTTGCGATTTAATCTGTCCCTTTCTCCTTAATGTAAACATTTTTCAAATTTCAGATTTTCAAATTTCATAACGGCTAGCATTATTGTCACTTTAAATCTCATGCTTGACAAATTGATTTATGTTTTCCTAATCCAGGAAGTTATCATATGAAACGATCAAATTAACTTTTCGAATCATACTAAGAATTACTCTTTATCTTCTTTGTTGCTATTTTGTCTTTTTTTTTCTTTTTTTTTTCCTCTGTTTTTCCTCTGTTATATAAACAACATATACATATCTTTCTTCCTTCTCTCCCCTCTCTTTCTCTTTCTTTATTTATCTATTCATCTCTCTCTCTCTCTCTCTCTCTCTCTCTCTCCCCCCCTCTCTCTCTCTACTTTGATCCATAAGCTTTTGCTTGTGTCACGAACTCTTTTAGAAATTGTACTAGAAAGTATCGCTTTCGCAATCGCACGCATTAAAAGCACCCTCGTTATCTGTGCTAACTAAACTAGAAAGTGACACTCGTCGTAAATACTTCCCGAGATGCTTGAGAGTACTCTCGGAAAATTGGTCAACGAATCATAACTTTAGCTACTCCAACACAAGAAACAAGATTTAGTTGATGAGAATTTCTTTTTTATTAAGTTATAACCTTTTTATTTAACCTTGTTATATTCAATTTTCAAAGATTTTATATATGATAGAATATTCTTTATAATCATTTAATTATTATAATTTTTCTTAATTTCATTGCAAAATAATTATAGCAGTATATGTTTAATTTAACTATGTCTAATATTTATTATTTAATTATTTCGTTACTTAATTCTTTTATATATAATAATATATAAGCACAAACATATATCAGATTTTTTATTATAACTAATTAAACAGCTAATTGTGTTAAAAATAGAACAAAGTTCAGGTAAAATCTTTAAGTATGCATTAAATGTATGTGCGTTAGAAATATTAATTAATATTAAACATTGTGATAAATCTATAAAAATTTGGAACCTTCAGTTTGTCAGAGAATTTATTGAGAATTTGATCAATCTTATAAATCTAAACAAAAATATTGCAAAAACATAGAAACAAAATTTGAAATGTTCTTCCAACTCCCTTTAATTAGTCTTGAATTTAGACGATCACGGAGAACGAACAAAACGGAGGAAATCTGCGAACAAGAATGTGAGACGGAATGATGAGAAACGGGTACCAAAAGGGTCCTTTCATGTCTTTTATGAATCCCCCTTCCTTTAAGAGCGTTCTATACTGTTTAACTACTCCGTTCTGTTTCATTGGTGAAGACGACAAGACAGTCCGATAGTTGACACGCTAAAAGCCTGATAGCACGGGCAAAATAAATGAGGCCATCCCGTTTAAAGAGAGAGAGAGAGAGAGAGAGAGAGAGAGAGAGAGAGAGAGAGAGAAGGAGAGGGAAAGAGCATCGTCGATTTTACTGTAGTCATTTTTCTCTCAGTTAATATAATAACATCGATAAAAAGTAAAATCGCAAAACAAAGAGCGAGAATAAAAAAAAAATAAAAAATAAAACAAAGGACATTACTCTCAGAAAACTTTCTAAAAATGAAAATTATATATAATAATAATAAAAATAGATGACACAGAATAATTAAATTGTGATAAAAAAAAGTACAATATCGAAAACATAAGAAAAAAGCAAAGTATAAGAAATTGTCCACTTGAATATCATAATAATCTAAATAATCTAAATATCTAAGTAAATTTTCGATAAATGCAATTTATAATTCTTTGCGCTGTTTCAATCTAAATGAAATATGGATTTCTTATCACTGATAATTGAACCTAATGGCGCAAAGTTTAAAGTTTCGCCTTTGCATAATTGGGTAATATGTTCTAATATTATAAAAATTGCAATATATTTGCATTAAAATAGAAAGAAGAATTACAATAAATTATTCAATTATGTGAATGCATAACTTTGAAAAAATATATTACCGCAAACACTTATTTAATTACCAATTATATCAAAATTTAGATAGCAATTGACATGAAAAAGCAAATTAATGCTATTATCATTACTATTATTAGTACTATTTATCGAAAACGATAGATTAAAAACAATTTTTGTACATCTATCAATATAGAAGATGTAATTCTAACGATTTTATAACAATCTTTTAGCAATTAAATATCATATTTTCAAAATTTGTTATATCGCGTATCCTAAAAAAATTTTTAAAAAAGAAACTTCTTTGTTTATATAACAAAATTTTAAGAAATATATTATAAACTGTTGCCATGATATGTATCCAAATGTACCTAAAAGTATATCTTATTTTTTCTATATAAAATTTTATATTATTTTTATAAAACACATTCATTTTGTATATATATATATATTTAACTAAAGTTTTTCAATTTTATAGGCAATTGTATGGCAGTTATTAAAAAAAAATATTATTCTTATTCAATTAATTTATTGCGTAAAAAAACTGGCGGGAGAATGAATTTTGATTATCGCGATAATTCGGTTTCACATTAAATCGAGTCTACAATCTTTGTCAGAACGAAATGCCTCGTAACAAGAACGAGAAATTCTACGAGTATTGTGTCGCTATTGTGATACGTGTATCCAAAGAGCACGAATGAATTAATAGAATGTAAAGCCACCAGTTTCACGCGGATCATCATCGTCCTATAAACTATTGTGTCACAAACCGCATTGTTTCTATTTGATCGTACTTTGCTGGTAAATAAAAACCAGTTTCAATGTTTCATAAGTTTCATAGATCATGATGGATATCGATAGGAAATGCGAATTTATATTTCCAATGCCGTTTATGTTGCTAATGAAGAAGGTAAATCGCCGAATAAAATCCAATTGCAACACCGTATTCGAATCGTGGAGCATATCCAACTGCCAATTAAAAAATGTCTCAAATGTTTCGCATACATCCATGATTATATTGCCATTGCAGAAGATAAATGCTAGAACGGTAGTCTGTGAATAGCATATTACCGGCGTAAAGACTCACGTCTTTCTGACACGTATGACACTGCATACCGTGTGAAACTAGCTTAAAGGTCAGCCTTTAACCCAAACGTGGCTACCGCGATGGCCGAGAGATCCCAGCCAAAGTGGTGGCGAACACATGGAGCGCTCCTTGCCATCGCGAACAATGTTTAATTGAATCTCAAAGTTTGAGCGAGCTCATCGTGAGGAATCATAAAGATTTTACGCGGGATCCAAAGGAAAAGCCACGAGCGAGCGAACGGATTATAGGAGGACGGAGACCTGCTCCGTTTCGCCAAACTCACCTCTAGAGGGAGGCAGGGGCTGGATGCGGCCATGTTCCTACATGCGTTCGAGCCTCTGCCCCGGTGGCGATCCCCTCTTCTTCGTGCTGTGGCACCACTTTACAGAAATGGAAAAAAAAACAGAGGATAGATATACAGACGAATTGGGGCAAACTGCACACTGCACACTCACGACGGCACCCCGGCGATCGACGTGCACTATGAACCAACCCCCCTTCTTCGAAACACCGGCGGGGGGTGCGGGCAGGCGGGCGGAGAGGGGCGGGGGCGGAAACGGGGAGGGGAAAATAACACCAACGCAGCACCTTTCGCACCCCTTTACTTTTTTGCTCTACGCTTCTCCTTTTTCGCCCAGATTATTTTCCCTTGTTTCACGGCAACTAACTTTTTCTTCAAGAGAGGAGACCAGAGGAACGGAAGAATGAGAAAGAGAAAGAGAGAGAAAAAAGAGAATGAGTGACCAAGTAGGAAAGAGAGACGGGACAGTCAGAGTGAGCGAGAGAAAGAGAGAGAGAGAGAGAGAGAGAGAGAGAGAAGAGTGAAGAGAGGGGGGGGATCCTCTCTCCCGAGCCCTGAACTCTTTCGGATTCCTCGGAGCGGGCACTACAATCACCGGCAGCGGCAACGACAGCCACTACCTTCCTTTTCTTCTTCCTCGTCTTCCACCTCCTCGTCCGCCGCCTCTCTTCTTCCGCTCCTTTTTCCTCGTCGTCGACGTCGTCTTTCCTCCCTTTCGAGCCTCCCTCCCCTCCTCCTCCCTCCCTGCGATGCACCAGAGCACACTCTCGGCGGCTCCTCTCGCGACGACGGCTAGCTGCTTCGCCTCTTGTGCCACGTCCTCGTCTTCCTCCTCCTCCTCCTCCTCTTCCTCCTCCTCCTCCCCGTCTTTCTCCTCCTCCTCCTTCTCTTCCTCCTCCTCCTCCTCCTCCTCCTCCGCCTCCTCCCCGTCCACGTCCTCCTCGGCGGCGGGCGCTCCTCCTCGTCTTCTTCTTCCTCCTCTTCGTCGTCGTCGTCGCCGTCAACCGCCACTGTACCACCGTCGCATAACAAACACCCCGGCGGCCGTCACGGTCCCGACGGCACCAACGCGACGACGAGAAACAGAGACGGAGAGATAGAAAGATAGAGAGAAAATAGATAAGTGGAGAGAAAGAAAGAGAAAGAAAGAGATAGAAAGGGAGAGAAAGAGAAAGGGAAATAGAACGGCGAGAGGCCGAGGCGAGATTCGCGAGATTGATTGAGGAGAGAGCTAACGAGCCCGACGCTTTCTCTTTCTCGCGAGAGCCTGTTTCTCACGAGGGCGCGTTTTCTCCTTTCTGCCGAGGCGCGGTACACCCCCGCGGACGAGGGAGAGTCACCCTCCGCGAGTCAATTCCGCGCGCACTCGGCGAGCACTCGACGGGCGAGTACTGCGACTCGACCCGAGTTACAAGGCGAGAACAAGAGTGGAACCGGGGCCCGTTTTTTTCGTACCAGCACTAACCACCGATCACTTCTTCTCTCTTCGTTCTCTTCTGTTCCGCCTCTTCTACCACCCGCGTCAGCCGCTTCTCCGTCCTCTCGTCCTCCGTTACAGCTTCAGCAGCAGGTTCAAACCCGCTTCGTCTCCGATCCACGCGAACGTTCTACCACTTCGACTTCAACGGCACCTTCCCTATAACTACAACCCCTGTCCGCTTCACTCGGCCGGAAGTTCACACACTACCTACGTTCCCCGAGCGTCGGAGCTCGTGGCCACAGCGGGACGGTCGCTCGACTACGCTCCCTCGCTCTTCCACCACTACCCGACTGCCACTCTCGCACACACTCTATTTGTCTCTCTCTCTCTCTCCCCCTTCTCTTATTCTCTCTACCGTTCTCTCGACCCTCATGGTCGTCCCCCTGCCTCTCTTCTCGCCCTCACCTTCTCCAGCGTTTCCACCACTGCCATCTCTGTTCGCCCACTCTTCGCCCGCTCGCTCATCCTTGTCGCACTGACAATCTCCGTCCTCTTCTCTGATAACTTCGGCCCTCTTCTACGTATCGTTATCTTCCTCGTGACTATCTAACCATCACCAGACTGTCTCCTTTCGTTACACTGACGTGGTCTCTCCCGTTGAACGGAGTTTACCTCTTGCTCTCACACCACAACGTGATACGAGCAGTTGTCCTTGTCGTATAAAACGAGCTTTGCTCGTTCTTTCCAGGAATTGCCGTCCCTTTCCCTCCAATAGTCTTCATCCCTATTCGATTTAGTTCTCTCCTCGTCTTTTACAAACGGCACGGCGACTGGTTCCTTCTCCGTCTGACTTTTATTAGGTGTCTCTTTCTGTTCGATGAGCTTGCGCTCACTCACACTCTCTCTCAGTCGCGCTTACGTATTAACCCCCATTCGGAGGGCGCCAGGACCGAGTTTCTTTAAAATGATACCCTGGGGCTCTGACGAAGGATTGTCTCAAGAGTTTCTATCGTACACTTTGATATAAAATGATTTCATTTAATCTTTCTTTTTCGAAATTGGTCACATATTGTTGCATTTTAGTAATTTTATTTCTATTAAGCTCTATTATAAATTGTATTAAAATAGTAGTAAATTATATTTAAATAATAAATTATAATTACATTATTTAAATATATTAAACAATGACTAATATAATTCACGGTATGTTATTAAGTATGTTTTTTAAAATAATAATAAGATAATAATAGATGTCATTTATCTATCTAAAATATTATTTTCATACTAAGAAAATTTATTATGCGTCTAGCCAAACGTTAAAATAATTTTTGAAAATATTTAATAATCAATTTTTATTAATACTTCACTAAAGATTTTAATAATAAATTTATTTTAAATTAAATGTTGCCACTAACTAAAATTGTATTATGATATTAACCCGGTAGTTATGCGAAATGAAGATTTTCGTATGCTAATCGAATATAAACAGATAAGCGACGCGATATTACGCTGCATGTAAATACTTTGAGAATGACTTTGTACCTGGAAACTATTTCGGTAGCGGTTATGTTGACGTTTATGACGAAATCAATACGACATTCAGAATTCAGTTTGAATATCTCGAATTAATATACAATATATTTTTTAATATATATATATATATATATATATATATATATATATATATAAAATATTAAACTTATATAGTCATGTAAATTCTTAAAATAATTCAAATTATTAATCTATAAATTTTTAATTTACATCAATGTAAATTGATTAACTATACTATAAAGAGAAACGATGTTATTTTAGACATTATAAACATTGCATTGTTCATATAAAGTTTAAATACTTTACATTTATAATATATGATATATAATGATATATATGATATATATAATGATATATATAATGATAACATAATAATTATAAATCTATCTTAGGAGCTTATACATTGTAAACATATTGTTTTTGTTTCTCTCAAAAGTTGTAAAAAAGTAAAATAACATAAGAAACTATATTCGTGTTTTAAATATTATCATGTTACCTCTTCATCAATCACATAAAAATATAATAACAATAAATTATTAAAATCTAAGCTTCAGAAATAAAGAAAGATCTACTTTAAATATAGAATCTATTTAACTATAGATAAATAAGGATATTTATTACAAAACTAGAATATAAAATTTTCAAGAATATACAATAGAATATAAAATTTTCAAGAATATACAATTTGCAATATATTTTTAATTGTATAAGTGCAATAAATAAATATGTGATGAGAATTTTTTTTTTGTTTAATCAAGTCTTTGTTGACGCGATAGTCATTGTATAGATCGAAAGATACTTTCGCTTCATTGATATGCCGAATATGCCTCTTTCCCTCACCGATCATGTTAATTTTCATTCCGCTCGCAAGTTTAACTGGCGGGCTTTTTCAAAGCTTAACTCGCAAGCTCATTGAGCACCACCAGGTGTCACCGTTCGCGAGCACAACGGTGTGCGTGGCAATTGGCGAACGTGCGTGAGCTTTCGCTCTCGTTTGTGTGCGTTGAACCGATACCGCCGGGGGTTGCTGGTGCATGCGCTTTCTCGCTTTTCAAGGGTAGGGATGAGCTTTTTCGCGTTGCACTCGCGTACGTGGAAAGCTTCGGACCCCGATGCATCCGCGATAATGGAAAACAATCCTACACACATGTATATATAATCACGTTGAACTTTTGGGATACCAAAATGGTCAAAATGATCGTTAAGGAACTTATTGGAATTGGACGGGATGAAAGAAACACTATGGAAAAGCAGACCGGTTCAACGATCTCAATAAGCAAGGAGTAATTAATTGCCGCGAATAAAACGAGGTAACGGCGTGGGCCGTGCCGCTGCTAAACGGCCGCGATAAATTCCGGCGTGCAACGCCTCGTTATCTGATGACCGTTTTCTTGACACCTCGAAAGGCGGCCGGAAGTCCACGCGCGTCGGCGGGAAATCATCGTACACGTAGCTATAACTCAACCGCGCGTGAGAACTTAATTAATTAGACGTAGTACGAGTCATGCGTCATGAATGTGTTCTCACGTTTGAATATTATTTATGATTATTTCTCAAGAACGCTAATTTATTATTTTATTTGGTATTTATTGAGGATCATTAAAATATACTTATCAAGATTGAATAGTTTTAATCAATAAATAATAAATAAATAACAAATAAATAAAGTAAAATTGTATAATTAAATGTGCAATTATCTTGGGAAAAAGGTTAAGATATTGCTTAAGAATGTATAAATATCATAAAATTATCTTTATTTCAAGCATATTTTTCTAGAAAGAATTTTAATAAAGCTCTGTTATTTTATAAATAAAATTAAATCTGAATTTGTTTGATTATCTCGTTATAAATAAGTTTTAATTACGAATTTGCTATGCCATTTCTATCAAAAGTTGCTAACAAACCATGTCAAAATGTTACATCAAGAAGATTCACATGTTTCTGATCAATCGTTTCGATCAATTCTTTTTTTATCACGGATTCTTTGATGAGTTTTGAATTGAATCTTATGTTTTAACGAAGACTCGAAGAAAATTCATAAATTTTATTTTATATCAGAATATTTTATTTCTGAACAAATTATACATTTCTAATTCCGATCATTCTCAACACAGTATACGAAAATTGAAGGGTTACATGTAGGGCAAAACATACATCATCAAACTTAAATTTCTCTCTATTCTTTCTCAACAAAATAATCAATATATCAATTCCGTTAATCGTAACTTGTTATTATGTCATATTCGTGAAACAGAAAACGTGCAATCGGATGCCCTCTGAACTAACGATGTAACAAAACACCGATTGACTTCGTTCTTTTGTATCCAACGAATCAGCCACTGTTTTCGGGGCAGCGCTCTCTCTCTCTTTCTCCTCCCCCCTCCCTGTTTCCCTGTTCCTATCTCCTTCTCTATTCTCGAATAACAAACACAAGGATATATACAGAGAGAAGAGAGCGAGAGAGAGAGAGAGAGAGAGAGAGAGAGAGAGAGAGAGAGACAGGCTGCGCGATTCCATGTATATAAAAAAATCGGCTTTAAATCTGCGGTGCCCGCGAACGAAGACGAGGGGATGAGCAGAATATAGAAGGGGAAAGGAGAATGGAATTGTTAGGGGTGGCAGCGGCAACGACGGCGGCGGCAACGGTAGCGGCGGTAGAGAGTGCAGGGGCAGCGTTCTGGGTTTCTGGGTTCGTCCCCCGTCTCTCGTCCGCCCCCGCAATCCTCGATCTCCTCCTCCTTCTCCTCTTCCTCCTCCTCTCTGACCCCACGAGGTTCGGAAAGGCTGCTGTGCGCGCGGCGCACGAATGTGGAACAGTAGGTCAGCGCACTCCGTGACCCCCGCCTGCCGCGGCCTACCCCTCCTCAGTGCATGCACCCTGATGCGATACGTACGACCAACCGGCCGAACCCCCTCTACCCCGGTCCCCCCGCGCCGTCCCTACATCTGAGCGCTCTCTCGGCATCCTACTTCTTCCTCTTTGCTCCTCGCTTCCCCTCTTCTTTCTCCTTCTCCACCTGCAACGATCCCGCGTCGTCTCATCCCGCGACCGATTGCGTTTTATCGTTTGGGGGTGAGTTTACGCGATTCGGTTTCCAAAATCACCTCCCGGCCAAGCAGCCAAAAGCGAGAGAAAGGTTATATATCTTAGACGTAGCGTTCTCTGGAAAACGATTATTTCCGCGGTGAGCGACGAAGGAGAGTAGGAAATCAATTTTCTCTGTTATCAGTTCTGCTATCGTAATATTCACCAACTCCCATTCATAAGATGCATTCTTGATGATTATCACTAAAAACGAGGAAAATCCTGTACAAAACGTTCCCGGAGAGGTGATTACATCACATTAAACGATAATGGGAAAGAACACAATTCTATTATGTAGCATTGTTTGTAAACTATTATTTATAGTATTCACTCTTGATATTATGTAGCATTGTTTGTAAACTATTATTTATAGTATTCATTCTTGATTAATTACTTAAAAACAAAGAAAAATAAGTAATTTATAAATATTTATTCTAGATAAATGATAAAAGATGTAGAATGTTTGTTATTTTCGCATTCTCTTGAAATAATCAAGTTAGTATCCATTCCTCACAAACTTACTTAATAAAAGCAAATAAAAATAAATCCGATATAAATATTTATTCCAAATAAATAATAAAAAATGTGAGATGATTATCGTGTTCTCTTGAAATAATTATGTGAATCTGGATGATTCAAAGTGATTTATTTAAACAATTTGAAAGATTACCAATACCCGACTAATTAATTTTCATTAAAAATATTTTATTTTGCTTCTGTAATTTATATGTTTATTTATATATTTATATAAAGTATAGCAATTTGAGATCCTATATAATATCACACGTAAACAGCGTAATTTTTATAGAAAAAAAAAAAAAAGAATTGAATGAAAATTAAATATTTTTAATGGAAAAAATTGCATTTTTCTTTTACATTTAATAAAATATATTTCAATCTTGAGGAGTCCCACTTTTATGTATTTATTCCTTTATAAAAATATATATTTTGTTAAACATATTTGCACTTTAATTATGACAAGCAAGTGAGCTCATCTCCCTAGTTTCTCGAGGGATATTTCCTTAGATTACTTGCTTTGAATGTTATTTATATGATGCTCTAAGATGCCAAAGCGATAAGCGAAACCTTGTGTTTATCATGTGTTTTTTCATGATGATACGTACATCTATATCTTAATCCATTTTTTTTTCTCACGCTTCTTCCACCAGATAACGTTATAATTAAACTATTTTTCTATACAGAGTATTAAATGGAAATTTCTTCAAGCCATTCTTTTCTTAATCGTTCTTATTTTTCGCTCATCTTCATTATCCGGCCACGCCGGGCGTTAAATCGTTTCGGGATCATCGACGGTTCTCCTCTCTCGCGAGAGTCATCTTTCCTATCTGAGGCCGAAACTGTCGCGTTGATACCGGAGTTACGAGCTACCGACCGAGACGAAGATTCGGCACCCTCGCCACGTACTTTAAGGTTCATTCGCGGAAAATCGATTTGTCAGTCCGCATTCCTCCGAGGAAAATATTGCCTCGCGCCGTCTCTTCTTCCCGTCTGGTGCGCACGCTCGTCAGATTTTACGTTCCAGTAAACGCGAGATTATTGCCTGCTTTCCGCACGCACGCGCTATTATTTTACCGTTGACAACGGCTCGCCGACAACAATGAGCGTACCAACAATTTTCAGTCATTGTACAAACATAGCAAGCGCAATATATCCGAGAAAGAAAAAAAGTGACTTTGAGTAAAATGAACAAAAAAATCTGTCTCTCAGATTGCGAACGTTTTGTTGCGAATCTATCTTTGTCGTAGTAATTGATAAACAATTTACTTAAGATACCGAAATAAATCTTACAGAAAAACAGATATATATATATATATATATATATATATATATATATATATTGCAGCGTTATTTTGTCTTCCGTTATAAATAGCTTTTAAATTATCGGACAACAGATCGAATTAAGCTTTTAACATATAGTTGCCATGATGTGCGCGGGCCTAATAGACAAACTTTCGCTCAGACAACTTCGCTTGACTTATCGCCGGAAACGGGGTCTACGTCAAAGTGCCCCCGCATATTAGAATCGATGCTGCTTGGCATGGCGGACATTTATTGATTTTTCATCGCTCGAACGAGTCTCGAATCTCGATCGAAGGCTACATTCACTTCTTCCGACTAACCATTTTTCGTTTTGATGTAATGTAACCTACTGTTCAACCTCCCAAAATTAATATGATGGCTGTAAATGTATGATAGTTACAAAAATACAATACAATTTATGATTTTCTGAAAATTATGAGATTTAATCAACACACACTTTTCAATCGATTCCCTTTCACATCATTATCATCCAACTTTATTTGCTTCCTATTTCGCCATTTAAACACAATTTCACGTCGAGGCTTCCGCTTTAATATCACGCAATCTTCATGTCTACTCTCCCTCTTTGCTATACCAATTTTCCTTCTACTCGTTGGCACATTTAAGTTTTTTTTCTTTCGCCTCTCCTCTTAAATATTTCTATTTCTTTCGATTACATACACCTCAAATGCCATATCTCAACTCCCGTATCCTGTCCATTCTCTTCTACCGTTGCACCTCTCGATGCCTGTATCCCAGTCCATTTCTCATGTCTCTCTCTCCGCTTGTGTTCGTTTTGAAATTTTGATTGAATAACAGTCAACCCATATATCTTCCTCTGGCGTACTTTCTCAATTTCTTATCCTACACACTCACGTCGATTCCGGTACATATACATATCGTTTGATAACAGAGATAACAATGCGTGATGTATTACAGTTATACAGCCGAGAAAAACAATTTGCTTCTAGCCATCATTTCATACTATAACACGTACTACAACAAGAATAACGCGACGATATGTAGTATTTGATACATTATAACGACTCGTCTCGACACTCATTTTCTCATCAAAATTTTTTTCAAGATTTTACTCAGATTTTACTACGTAATCTTCTTTCTGATCAGTCCAATGTTTATACGAGTTTCTTCTATTCAAATCCGCTTAAATCCATTGAATCATGCATCTCCGCGAAAGATCTGATAAATTCTTCCCCGAACACGCACCATATCCATAGTTATCAAAGACGAGAATCCGCGGAAAACCATCCGCGACATACACGCTTTCGCATCGTGAAACATGACGTCAAGCAGTCTATGACGATCGATGCTATCAGTCCGATTGATATCTCTAGGAAAAAAAAAAAAAAAAAAGAGAGAGAGAGAGAGAGAAAGCGAGAAGCCTCTACACTCGCACATTCGCACTCATCGATCTGTTTTTCCATTGTGCCGTGAAAAAAGTCCTCCTTATTAATATCCGTGCACTATTTTTAATCTGATATTATTAACCGCTGCCATTACCACCCTGCCGAGCACGTGACGTGCGCTAATATATGGAAAAAAAAAATCGTCGACATAAATCTTATGCATCGGAGCAACGACAAAATTTCATCACGATACCAAACTAAATTGATAACTAAAACTGTAACATGACCATGTATATATATTTTAATTAATTTCATAAATTAATTCCGTAAAAAATATTCACAAGACAAGATGACAATTGGAAGGTTCTTAAAATTATTAAAATGGAATTTTCAATTCCTTTATATATAAGATTTATTTTTTAAATCAAATATATTTCTTTATATTATATGCTAATAAAGATATTTTTTTCATAAAGTAATTTTTAACCCTCCCCACATTTTATCTATTAACTACAAAATAAAAAATAAAAAAGAATTATAAAATAACAATTAGTCATTGTCAGTTATTTCACGATTGTTATCCATTTATATAACATACGATTCGTACAATGTAAGAAATGTTCCCATAATACACTTTTGATATAATTTAGACATGATCAATACTTAAAATAAAATTTAATTTATATAAAATTATATAAAATTTTAACGGATATCACTAAAAATATAAAATAAAGTACTCTTGAGAATATACAAGGTAACTTTATAACAAGATCGCATCCAGGATTGTTGTGCACAGCAATATGTATTTGTGATTTGACGTAACAAGATTTCAATACAAACTCGATTTGAAACTTCAATTCGGGGAAAAAGATTCTTCCTCTTTACTCGGACTTGTAATTCGGTTATCTATGTGATCTTCAATTTACGATGTCCATAATCTATAACAATTTTTAATAAACAACATGTCATTTCTTCTTTTCTTCTGAGAAAAACGCACGTTCCGCTTTTGTTAGAAACAAATTAATAATTCTTGTAGACAATTAAATCTACGAGGCAACATAAAACTCTAGATATTATTCTTTCTTTCAAGACACATCAAAACGTAATATAACGAGGCAACAAAGATTCACATTACATTCTTTTACGCAAACTCTATTGTATTCTAAAACAAGAAAAATTTTCAAGCGGTCTCCTTAGACGTAACATCCTTTTACCTTTGAGAGTTCGTGAAAACGCCCTTCGTTCCGTGTAAAACAATTTCCACCGTCCCTTTCGTTCGGAGCGATTTCCGACCGGACGGCCGTAAAGGCAAAAACGACAGCTGGAAAGAGACAAAAGAGCGAAAAATCACGAATCGAAAGGCAACGATCACGACAATGATGGCTGTCACGAATACCTCAGCATTCGACCTGCAGGTGCAGAAAACTTGACCGAGTTTTCGAGTCGCACGCGGCGCAGGGCGACCCAGATTTTGTCCACTGCTTTCCCTCCTACCCTCTCTTTTCCACCCTCCCATCATTTGTATCCCCGGCTTGAAAGCCCCTGCGTTCTCTCTCTTTCTCTTTCTCTGTCAAAACTCTTCCTCTCTCTTTCCCTTTTTATACTACCCTCCTATTACCCTCCTATAAATCCCCGTGCAACAGTGCCATTTGCGTAGGGGATGAACCTCCTCTGGGTGACATTTCGGATCACGCAAGAATATCATTGCGTTTCGATGATACTATCGAGATAGAATAATATATAAAGGTTTCAAAAAAATTACATTGGTTGTTAATAATGCATATTCCAAAAAAAATACGCATTATAATTTCTTTAACAATTGTTTTTTAACTCGTTTTTTTTTTACTCATTTTTAAATTGTTTTTTTTAATCGTTTCCAGCTAATTAAGTAGTAAAAAAAATATTTATCCCATCAGTGTCAAATGTTAAGAAGAAAAATGATGAACCGGTAATTTTTAAAAAGTCTTAAATGACAATAATTGTTGATTATCGAATTTCTAAGAATTAATAATTACATTAATTATATAATTCATTTCATAAACGTTACATTTATCAAGAGAATCCTGAGAAGAGAGAAAAGCACTCAAATCAGCCACTAGGATTTCTTGCTAAGATAATTTGCGATTAATATTAATGCGTTAACAAACTAACTCTCATCATTCGTTATGCTCACGCCATTGATATCAGCAAAGCCTTTAACTCGCCACCATAAAATGCACTTGATCTCTTTTACGAACAGCTGTCACCCGCCTAGTTTCTATCAACCCCAGTGTCGCACGTCAAGGGTGAATACTACCGGCGCGAATATTGTTAAACACCAGAGTATCGATAACGAAGTTCCGCGTGCGAGAATGCCTTGAATATTAATCCCTTTTTTATACATTTGCGTCGCCTCTTTCATTTATTGTTAAAATAACAATAAGATATTTATTAATGGCATACGATACCTCGCACGCGTAAAAAAATCTCGAAATATAAAATTGAAAAAAAGAATTGAATATTTTAAATTATAGGATTAAGTAATAATCATGACTGATGATGAAATGTGATCAAGTGTCACGAATGGTTAAATTTATATAAATATCTAAAAATTATATATAAAATATCTTATGTAAAATATCTAAAAATTTGAGAGAATTTCTTCATTCAATTAGCGATCTTAAATTAAAATAATTTTCATCGTTGTTATTTCTAGAAATATCTTCGGATTATCTGCAGATATCATGAATACCTATATCGAGAATCTGATTTGCGCAATTATTTCTTGGTGGATTTCTATTAAATATTTATTTAACTATCTAGAATTTAGAATCACCAATTCATCATCAATTTTTTTTTAAGAGAGATACGACATCTTTACCTATTCTCTGTTACACAAATCTATGATTTTCTCAAAACTATGTTAACAAATCTTCTTAGTTATTTAAAACCATTACGAGAAACGTCTTCGAGACACTGCAATAATCGAGATATCCAATTGTCACGTGTATTTCCGTTACCGTATTTATCGGACAAGGGAATAAACCGCGAGGCGTAAATTGAACGACGCAAATTGATTAATTCGTCGCCGAGCATCGCGCTCGATGTTTACGGGAGTATCGATTGCTAATGGTGGTTCGCCCGGATTTCAGTCCTCATGCGGTAGCAACTTCTCCATAACACACCTCCGTAAAGTCACTCCGAGCGGCTCGGTGAGGGTGGACTTCTCCCGTGTGCATTTCGGCGGAACCGGAAATGGCGCTTGTCTCCCAAGGGTAACGAATCCAATTTATTTCGGGTGAGACAGCTCCGGCGCGTGTGCGTACACGCAGAATCCATGGAGCTTCGGTCATGCGTAAAGCAAACATTACACATGCAATGCGTATTTTTGCCCTTTTTGAAAAAAAAAAAAAGGGATACTTATACATCGATATCCAGTACGATTCGCAAATAAACCATATAAATGTCGAAAGTTTAACTAAAAAGGGTTTAATTACAATAACACTCGGTTAAAATCGGTCCGATTAAAAAAAAGGCCTCAATAGTGTATACTCAAAAATATTTTTATGAAATCACAATAGGATAAACTCTACAAAAGAAACAAAAGATCAACTTCACTGCTGGTAAAATCTGCAGGTTGACCTATTTCCTCGGGAAACATTATTCCGAAGTAGAAAATCAAATCGCGGTAATTAAATATAATGCAAGATGGCTCTGACATAAAGAGAGCACTTTGGGATGTTAAATTCTTTGACCGATTTTTAAAATCGATCCACTGACATTAATATCTTTCCAATTAAATCCGACATGAAAATTCTGTTAAAGTAAAATCTATTTAAAATGGAGCGAGAGAGAGAGATGAGATTTTGTCGGCTATTCGGGTTTGCTTAGCTTTTGAATTACTTATTAAATAAATAAAATATTTAAAAGGGTATTATTTAGTGGCAATCAAATTTCGCATTACTATTTCAAAATATCTGTAAATAGAGTGAAGTGCGGTAAATCTGGCGTACCCTGTATATAATATGATTATCAGCATCGGTATCGCGTGACGTCGCTCTCTCAACCAGGAATTATTACTCCAATTATCTTAATTACCGCGGTTCCTGCACTTTTTCGTGTACGAAGGTAAAATCAGACCAGTAATTGAAGAGATTGAGGACGAAATGAAAGGAAAAAAGGGGTAGGTTGGACGATTCTCCTTTTTGCTATCTGTCAGTCGGGGTAATGCTGAGTCCACGGAAGCTTCACGAAGACTAAAAGTAAACGTTAGAAAAAAATATCGATATCAGCATCAAGTAATAATGTTAATGTCGTTGAATGTTCATAATATAATGTAAATTGATGAGTGAAAATTGAAAAAACCGTTGAAAAATCGATAAATTGAAAACTCAAAAACTAGTCTAGCAAGCGGCCGCTCTATTTCGTAATATAAATTATAAGATATAAAGCAAAGTATTGTTTCGACTCACGATCTCGCAAAATATAATATTTCGCATTTTTACATTTTATACGAGCTCACATTTTATTTATATAGAATTCTGTAATCAATAGATAAATATCGTCTGCTTTAAGCCTCAACGAGATAATGCTATTCAACGATTACTGCATTGTTTATTGTCCATTAATACTATTTTGTTCTCGTCTAGCCGAGCAAGAGGGAGGAAGAGGCGAGAGAATTGCGCACGGGGAGTCGGTTATTCGATCGATTATTTAGAATTACCACATTCGCCAAGAATATTGCATTATTACGCCATTACACCCGGCATTACAAAGAGAATAATAATGTACGTGGCAATTAATATAATACTGCGCGGAATTAATATAATACTCCACTTATATCTCACTGTGTGTGATTATTAATTAACGACATCTTCGTATCAATATCGTGATAATAAATCAATCAGAGGAGGCAGGATTATAATCTTTTTCCATTCGCTAACGTATCTATCAATCGATGCAATTAATGACGATTACTACCAACATTAATTATTATTATTATTATTATTATTCTATATATATATATAGATTATATTATAATTATAATTATAATTATTGTATAAAATGTTTCAATAAATCTCTCGAAGCCATAATGACGAAAATTAGCAATGTCTATCTTTGTATACATGACCGACGCAGTTTTTACCCGTGTTTGACCTACATTATTTTTTATTTAATTTAGATTTATTCTTTTGCAATTATAGCGATTTTTAAAAAGTGTGTTGTTAGTGTGCAATTCTAAATATATTTTATCATAAGAAAAACATAAGAAAAAAACTTGTGGTAAGAAAGGTGACCTGATATCTGAATCATTAGGCGCGGAAGGGTTAAGGGCTGCCTCATCGCGACTACATTGTCCATTCGGAATCTTCCTCATTCGCACCCCATTTTCATTCTTCTTCCCATTTAGATCGTATCTCGACGAGACAATAAACGCAACGAGCTGCATTACGCTCGTAATTAAGGTGAACGGACCTTCGTTCTTCGATTAAAATCATCGATTAAAAGTAGATTCACGTAGATTTATCATTTCAAGAAAATAAGAAGCAATAATACACCTAGGGCTACATTTGTGAAATATGGGCGCATTTGATCATTCCAAAAATAATTTCGTAATTTCGAAAATCTATGTCTTTACGTGACATGATATATTCAATAAATATTTTCCAATACAAATTTATTATTGTAATTAATGACTGCCATTATTATAATAATTATCTTTATTCCAGTTGTTTTAAATAAATCGATAAACGTAAACGTAATAATAATTTAATTTATTATACTTTAATTAAGGTCTACTAGTCCTATCTGACCTAAAAAAAGTCAATTGTGATGATAATCCCAAGAGAACTATTTCTAAGCGAGATTTAAACATAGAAAAAATTAAAGAAACAACGGGGAGCAGAAAGACGATCGACTGACAGGGATTATGGAATGTAGGACGTCGAACTTTTCTCGACCCTACATTCCTATTGCCTATTGCCATCTTTCCTCGCCACCATCATTCCTCATCTATTCCCATCCAATCAAATCGCTGACAGGCACGTAGGAATCGTGGGGATTGAAGATAAGTTCTCAATGACTTTGGATAATTTTATATCATGTCCGTGTGAGCGCAGGAAAGTGTGATTCTTTTTGCACATTCACGTGACACTTCTGCGCCTTTAACTCTTTCGTCATCAAAGGCAAAGTAACGAGATTACTCGACACAGCAGAATTAAGGGGACCAGAGGACCTTTGAGGAGGAAAAAAACTGTCGTTCATAGACTGATGTTCAAAGGTGGATCGCCAAAGAATGACAAAGAAGTAGAATAACAAAATTAATAGGCATGTTCGTTAATGCCCCATCGAGAATATATGCGATATGAGAAATTTAAAATTAAAATTAAAAAAAAAAAATCTTAAGTCATGAAACATATCTCTGTAGAGATGACATATAAAAATTTGTTATGAAAAAGAATGAGATATAAAATACACAAAGCTATCCGAAACTTTTATACTAGAAAAATATAAGAACACATATATATATATATGTCGATGATTTTATAACATTTCGAATATATATATTTGCAAAATGTACTTGTATTTGTAAAATACTTTTGTTTTTTTAGCTACATTGTATCTTAGTGGAGGAATACTAAACGAGAACGCGAAAACAGAAAACGCAAAAGAACAATCTTTCTTCTGCCCGGAATCAAAGTGGAAGAATTGCGGCACGATGTGGTGTTTAATTTATTAAGCGGTTACACTTAATTCACGCGTTAAGTACAGCACTTCAAAGAAATACATTTGTTTACGTTGCAAAGTAAACAAAAAAACATTCACAAAAAGTTTCACGCTTGTTCAAGAAGATTACTACAACAATCTCCTCGTCGCAAATTTATCGGGCCGGATACTAAATAAAGAAATTATCTAAACCTAAAACTTTTTTTTTGAGTAAAAAAAAAAAACGAATTTCACGAGATAAAATGATCAAATATATATCCTGTATGTTTTGAATAAAGACATTCAATGTAAAATATTATTGTAATATAATCGTAATTATCGTAATTATTAGAAACGACAGATTCAAGAAAGCATCATTTTCTTTTCACGTATTTCCTTCAATTGTTCGATGTTCCTAAGAAAGAGCGGATTCAAACGGGATCAAAAAAGTAGATTTTCCTTTGTGATTTAATACACCTGATTTCCTCTCTTGGATAATCGTTTGCGATTGCTATCTGAAATAACTTGGAGCGAGGCAGAGTATTATTAATTTAACTCACGGAATATCTTAATAAATCATAAAGAGGTGATTCGTGATGAATAAGCGATATATTCGTTAGTTAACAATTGATTCCACTTCGATCGGCGCGATTCGTCGAAAAAAGGGACATAAAGAGTGGTCTTTTACTTTTAGCCCCTTTCAACAATATTGCTATCTTTAAGAATAAATACGCATAATTAGAATCTAATTAAAGCTAATTAAAGAAGCAAAGATTTTCATCTTATTTTTCACTAATTAATAAACGTAACTGTTATCGAAATTAATTTTAACATTCCATTTTTATTATATTTAATTATTAATGTTGAGAAAAAAACTGTTGTATTATCTCTTTGTTATTCTCATAAAGTCATAAAAAGGATTCAATTTTTTATACGAAGAACTGATATTTTTTTTAGTTTGCTATATTTTTTTATCGCTTTTATGAGTGCTCTCACATTATTGTCATTATCACAAATTCAATTTCATCGTTATCCTGTAAATGGAAATAACTACAGCCTGTAACGGAGGAAGACATGCCTATCCTCGTTACGAGCTCATCCTCGTTGAACTTACATCGATAAAGGTCGAAAGTCACTGCGTACGCGGGATAACGTAGATGGCAGATAGGTATGTTATCTATGTGCTGTATCTGGCTATTAGTTAGCTCAAATGTAACGTCATTTCAGAAGCATGCCGATGACATCAACGACGCTGTTGGCATCGATGGTATTTCAGCCATTGCTGTTTGGAGTTTACGAGAAAAAAAATCGTGAATAACAGCTGTTACAATTAATATCGCATAATTCTCTTAATGTAACGCATACACAATACATATATTAATTATGTTTATTTAGATATAGATATTTACAATGTGAAATACACTTTTCGTGAAAACACATAACACAGCGAAATAATTATTAACAATTGATTAACAACAATTTTCATTTATTATAAACTAAATTGTGGACTGATGATTAAAAACATTTTTTTTCCAACTTTGCATATACCGCGCACCCTCGCCCTTTTTTGTAATTGTTTTTGTTGCACTTATATTTCTTCCCAGTTTTATGATCCAACTTTGTTAAGTTCACACTCCTGCTGCGAAAACTTTCTACCTTGTTATTCAAGAAAGAGCTCTGCTTTCCCAGCAAGATACCGAACAAAATGCAAGATACTGAACAAAATTTCTAAGTAATTGTATTAAAAACATCGAACGGAAGCGAACATATTATATATTACAAGAGAACCGCGCATCTGTAAGCCTATTTGCATATTTTCAAACAATCAGACAAATGAGTAGTCTGCTTTCTCGGGGAAATTTTTATCGTACACCGGCGCAATTTCGTCTCGTTGCTTCACACTTTTCCGATCGACTCGACTCGTCGGAGATCGATTTCTCTCGATATAGCTACAGCAGGGCGACGATGACGGTGACGAAAACAACGTCGTTGGCCTGCGGCTTTCGTCATTCGCCGGGTAGCCCGTTGTAACGTCGCATCCGCGCGATTACATTGTACAATACTGGGGTGGAGAATTTTAATCGAATCACACGATCGGTCTATCAAAGAGCGGCTTCGTGATAACGTCACGTCCGTATCGGCCAATGAAGCTCGACCTAGAAATCATACGCGCCCTCATAAATGTGCCATAGACTTTCTAAAATCATGATCGACACAAGAGACTCAGTAAAAAATAATTTAGCATCGCGGACAATCAATTGCCGAATAATTTTTTCGCATTCTTTGACCATGCTCTAAATGCAAAACATATTTATAATATGTTTATAATTTATCTATAATATCTATATTTTATATATATATATATATATAAAATATAGATATTATAGATAAGATAGATATTATAGATAAATTATAAACATATTATAAATATGTTTTGCATTTAGACCATGATATATATATATATATATATAGATATGTGTAATATAAAATTATATCTTTTATTAAATTTACGAAAATTGAACATTTATGTATTTCTGTTTTAATCCCAAGAAAAATATCGAAATCATTAATTAAATATACCAATCAAAATTCGTTAATTTTGCTAAAAAGATTTTATCGGCTAATTATTTCGGGATGCTATTAAACTTTTCTTTATTTTTCTACTTTGTTTAAACCTGATTATGTAATTTAAGTTTATTACTCTTTTTCTTTAAGTATAAATGCAGATTATTTAAAGGGAGTATGCGTTATCATACGTATATGTTCACAAGAGAGAGAGAGAGAGAGAGAGAGAGAGAGAGAGAGAGAAGTAAAAAACAAAAAAATTACAATTTAATGGAATTTGTGAAAAATATCCGGTCCTAAAAAGGGTCCTAAAACATCCTGTTGAGTAGACGAAAGACCAGCAATATGCGAAAGCACGTACTTCTTCTAACAGAGATAGCAATAATCTCATTTCCTTCGATCGAGAAGGCCCTATCGCCGTGTGTCAACAAACAGACAAATATCCTAACTCGATAATAGGGTCGTCAACGTAAAAGAATCGAATCCATTTCGGTACGTTACATCTCTCCTTAATCACAATCTTCAAACAGTTCCTCTTCTTTCTCGATTCTAAAAGATATGTATATCATTGTGTCACATAGTTCATTTCAATTAATTGAAACACTAACACTATAATTTGCAATGGCATTAAGGTAAAGACGTTTGATATTAATTTCAAGTCCCTGACGCGGAATTCAGACGCGTTTAATAATGCAGATTCAACAAACCGTATCACGCTATCTCTCTCATCTATCTCACACATATACTCGCCGTTATACTTATATCTTGGATTTATATATATATATATATATATATATATATATATATATATATATATATATCAATTCGAGAAGGCTCCTTAAAACCAGATAAGCCGGGCGATCGTTAAGGGAGAATATACCGAGCGGAAATAAAGTCCGGCGAAGCTTGCCGCGCGCGCGGTCCGTCCTTTCCTGCGGAAAGTTCGAGAGGAGGAATATAAATCTACGGGAGAATCGGAAGGAAGTATCACCGAGGAAATTTACGTCTGCCGGACGAAGCTCCATCGATCTGCAAAACAACCCGGGCAATGCACCGCGCGATACGCTGTCATGTATAACGACTTTATCGGCATGTTGATAATGAATCAGCGGCGGGCTTGTATGCAAAGGGGCTTCGGAAGTCAAGTCATTCGAACCTCATTAGACGTGTACGATCATCATCTTCGATTTCAATCGGAGATTCAGTTTTTTTTTCTCGAGCATTAAGATTCATGCTCCTCTCCATGGCCATTCATCAGTATCATGTTTTAATTAGATTATACTCTTGTCCAATTATCATAGTCCCATCTAATTATTATGCCTTTCTTTTGAGGCACGAATTTTTCTTAACTCAATTTTACCTTCAACTTTATTCATCCTATATACCATCCATATATATGTATATATAGGATATATATATATATATATATATATATATATATATATATATAGATAGAATGTCTTATTTTAATGGAAATAGTCAAAAACGAAGTAATTCACAAAGACATGAGTCTGTTAAAAATTGTAACATTGCGAGGGAAGCGTAACATAAATTTTTTAAAAAGTTTCTTATAAATTATTTACTTCATTTATTTAAGATATGTGACATCGTTTCAGTATTGTACATGTGAGTGTGGGTAAATATCAACGACTTGACCACAATGAGACTTCCTTATTGCTTATGACTCTGATATATATATATATATATATATATATATATATATATATACACACCATACAAAGGCAAATGGATTTATGTCTTTTTCTGAAAAGAATAGAAAGGATAGAACAATAAGGTTTCCATATCACACGACCTCTTTCGGCCTCGTTTAAGAATTAATTATATTCACAGGTGTTCAGAGGTGATATTCATGATGCATTATACGCCGTTTTTTTATTAATATCTAAATTTAATCTAAATATAATTTAAATCTAAAATTTATATAAAAAAAAATTATAATTTTTAAAGTATTATTAATAAATAAATTAGTATATAATTTGTAGGTAATTATAAGGTTGCACAGAGATGAATGTAGCACCACAATATTTTCCAACGTTACATTTGACAAAGTACAATGATATTTCGGGATAAGTGGCACACACGCAATTAGTACAACGTGTAAATTAATGAGAAAGATAATCAAGCGTGATGTTAAAGCGAGGCAATCGAGCGCCATAAGAGCATCTTTATTGGGGCATATTTAACGGGAAGATTTAGTAGCACGAACCTTTTGACAAAATATATTTCTCGCAACCGCGTTAACAGCTTCCGGTTTAAGGTTTAGAGACGGTCGTCTTTCCAAATCTCCAGACGACATATCGAGATCCGGAAGGATGGTGAAATAAAAGCGAGGCGACCGGGACATCCCGAACCAGCCGGACACGTCGTTACGCGCGGAGGCGTTTTATTACAAAATATTATCCCTGGGAGAGCACGATGGAGTAATGGCGGCAGTCACCGGGGTTTACTGACCCGGCAGGCAGGCGACGATGTCGCCGCTCCGTTTTCATCGAGCATAAGTCGAGAATATCCCTTGTCGTTTTGAAAATTTCACGCGCATTCTGGTATTTCGCTTTATCGTTCCGATAAAACTTGCTTATGCGGGCGCGAAAAGCACAATTCTGAAAAAATATGAAACGAGAGGAAGTCCAATCAAAACAAAATAATAATAATAATCACTATTTTATCTGTAATATAAAATAACTAATTACATAAGAGATTCTAACATGAAGAAATAAATATTAAAAATATTATATCTTACTTGTAAAAAATTCTTTCGCGTAACTACGTGACATAGAATTACTTTATCGTATCATTAATCTTATTAAGAAGAATCGTAGCGAGTATATAAGACTGAAAAATATTATGTAAACTATAATATTAAAAAAAAAAAATATATATATATATATATATATATATATATATATATATATACCTTGGGGAATGCCTAGGGATTCGTGTGAACTATGCGTGCGTGCGAAGGGAAAATAAAAGGTCTGTCGGTTAATGGCAATCTAATTTTCGTAAATATCAGGGAAATGTCAGCAGGGTAACGTGTAGGTCGTTAATAGTTACAGCCCTGCTAAGTCAGTATTGCCACGGGCGATAATCTCTAATTATTTGAAAAACTTTTCCTCCCTCCCTCCAGATTACTTTTTTATCCCGCAAATTCCTCGAGTGTGTCAGACCGAAGCAAAGTTTCCCATGTTCTTTGATCTTTTTCTTGATCTTTTTGGAAATATTCCATGATATCGCAACGATAATAATAATTGTAAACTCGGTGAAGTCTAGAAGTCCCAAAAGCTGAATAAAAGTGGAAATAAATATTATTGTTAATCTTAATAACTAAAAATAAAAAAAATGTTAGCTTAAAAAAAATCGTAAACATCTAGCAATATATCGGGATTTCCTGAATTTTTGCTGATGTAATCGTAAAAATGTTTTCACTGTCTTCAAAAGAATAGAGAGTTTGTAGTCAAATTCTAAACAGCCTTTTCTCAACGCATGCATGAACGTTTTATATTAATGGCGTAACAACAGGTTACGCCATTAATTGTTATATGTTTTTTTTTTCTAACGTCTTATCGTTGCGTAACCATCACGATTAAATCATTAGTATTTTCATAAATGAATCATGCTTTCAAAAAGAATATGTAATAATTAATCAATACTTTAGATATCATCCTATTTTAATAAAAGATTGCCTTTTATTTTTTTAATTAAAATAAAAATTATTTGTTGAACCTATTTCCAATTCATTTATAAAAACTTCAAAAAAAATCTCATAAAGTCTATTAAAAATAAAATATATCACACACTATTTGCCAATAAAAATTAAGATTCATGTTATTGTTGTTTTGCTTCACATTCGGCAATTTTAAAATTATCTAATTAAAAAGATTCCAGATTATCTTTGTCTTGTACAAATTTTATTTTTCATTCAAGAAATAAATACTCCATTGTTGAAAACATTTAATTTTCAATTTTCACCTTAATTAGGATAGATCAAGAAAGCGTAAGTTGCAACGTATTTTTCCTCGTGCGCTCCGCTCGAGACGACTTCGTCTCTGCGCTGAGAATAACTCAAAAACGAGTGACGTCAGGCGATAAAATGGAAGGCGCGTGGGCCGATTTCCACATACGTGGTTTTTCCGCAGGTCTGCCCCTGCCCCGTGAGTTAACAGCCCTTGGGAAAGAGAGACATCGTCTGCCGGACGACGACGACGACGACGACGATGGTGACTTTGACGGTGGCAAACCCCGGTATTTGCCCTGTATTTATCATTTTACCGCCGTTATAAAACGACGGGAAAATTATCGCCCGGCTAAAGTTAGGAAAAACGATACTCGTCGCCGAGACGTCGCGCCGACGTTAATCGCCGGCTTAAACTCTTTAAACTGTTACAACGCCGCGACATAGCAACATTTCGATAGCTTAGCGCGAAAAAAAGGATTCTTGAAGGAATGAGGGTAAGCGCATAAAATATCTCTGCATCGCGGTTAAAATACCTAGCCCATATTATTAAACGTTATTTAGAATCAGACAACTGTATTTAGCAATAAACATAACTACCGACGTAATAGAATAATGTAAATTTTATCTCGCATCGCCATTATATCGTCAAATGCAATGTAACATTTAATTTTAGGATTACAGAAACGACGATACTTATCTTAAAAGATAATAAAAAAAGATATGCTATGGTGAAATAAAAAAAAAAAATTCCATGCCTGAATATTTAAAAATCTTTACTGCTTGCATTTTCAAGAATGGGCGTATTCTCTTGCGCAAAATCATCATGAAAGTATGCACGTGAATGTGCACGTGTGTATGTATGACGCGAGTTATAAGGGGTGCGATTGGGGAACTCGCATTGCGGATCAGCGAGCGAGTCGACTCGGTGAAAAACATCTCGGTATTTCCGCATTCTCGAGAAGAAGACAGGCCGAGAAAAGATTGGCGGCAGCGACGTCGTAGGTGGTTTCCCGCATGTTTTCCCGCGGTTTTCCTACGCGCCCAGCGGGGACTGTTCAATCCTCAGAGAGAAAGATCGAAGCTTTCCATCCTCTATCCCATGCACGTCACTTTCTTCACTTGGTCTCACATCCCCCTCTTGGTTTCCCTTGCTTGAGAAAGAATGAAGAAGACGCAGCGTGAAATATAAAGACAAATGGATTGGTGAAGCTTAAGAAAAGCAAAGAGGAAGACGAAATCACCGATCGCCACGCGGAAATGAGAACATAGAAAAAAAAACATTTCGGATATGGAGAGAAAAGTAGAATGATAACATGGAGAAAATAGAAAATTACAAAGAGAAATAAGTAGAAAAAATAAAAGAAAAGAAAAAAGACAGAGCGATAAAGAAAACGAGAAGTAAAAGAGCACATGAGGGAAAAAGAAAGAAAGTTGAAGAATGTAAGACAGAAAATAAAAGAGAGCAGGTGCAAGAGAATGAGAGAGAGAGAGAGAGGGGGGGAGGGAAGAGGGAGAGAAGAGATAATAGTGAGAGAGAAAGGGCGCGAGCCACTGAAGGTTCGCGGAGGGCAAGCGAGAAGCAGAGTGAGAAAGAGAGAGAAAGAGAGAGAAAGAGAGAGAAGCAGAGGATAGTAGAGACTGGGCAAGGGAGAGAGAAAGAGAGGTGGCACGCGCAATGCGGGTATTGATTCACGGTGGTGGCAACCGGCAGCCAGCCTGAAACACACGACCGCGCCGAGTCGACTCGACTCCGCGACTCGATTCACCGTCGAGACAAGAAGGGACCGAGTCATGAGCCAGCAAGAAGATAAGAGAGACAGAGAGAGAGAGAGAGAGAGAGAGAGAGAGAGAGAGAGAGATAAAGATAGACGGAGAGAGAGAGAGAGAGAGAGACGAGGGAGAAAAAAGGATAAAGAGACCACGTCTCTAAGTCGATCGGTTCGACTTCACAAATCGTTTATCGTTAGAACTATACCGAATGTCTTTAAAAAAAAATCTACTGCCGATTTCACAGGAGAATGAAAAGATCAGCTTCTCTTTTTCGATCCAAATACAGAAATCCCCGCAAGAAATATCTTCGCTTGAGTTAACAGCAGTAAATAAAAATTTAGCATGCAGAAAAAAATTCTCGCAGAAATATTATTACAATTATACCATTTTAAATAGTGATAGAATCGCTTTAAAATCTAAAAAGAAGGATGCTTTATAGAATCCTTCAATGCTTACAAGACTAATTACAAAGCAACGTCGTAACTCCAGTACTTATTCAAGCCAACAAACATTTATAACATACAAGTAATAAATTGTTTTCATCTTAATTTTAGAGTGACATTGTTTAAAAGGCGAAATTTCTCCAGACACGTTCATCCCCTCAAACTAAAAAAAAAAAAATCATTGTTTTACAGTCACCCTGTACAGTACTGCAAGGCGCATAATTATGCGAATTGTAGCGGTGCAAAAATCGAGAAAAGTAGCGTGTTTGAAAGCGCACGGGAGTAGATCCGGTTTCAGGGTTAGGACCGATCAGGGTTAGATGGTATCGGCCGGGGCTCTTGCATGCGCCTAACATGCCCGGGGATATCCCGGCAATGCGTAGGATTGGACGCTGCCCATGTGAGTGTTAATAAAACTGTTCTCGGCTCGGCATACAATATAAAATATCCCTGATGTAGATACAGATATAACGTAACAGATATAACGTAATAGAATATTTGTTATGTACACAAAGGTTAGAAAAATGTTTTATATTATACTTCCATGATATCTCGCAAATTTGCTTTATCTTGAGAATATCTTTCCTACAGCTTTTTACTAGGTGACTATAAAATTGAGAAGAAACGAGAAAAGTATCGGGAAAAAGATTTTTTATTATATTCATAAAAAAAAAATTACTTAAATAGAAAAAGTTGAAATTATTTTCTGCGACATAAAGAAAATCGAGTTTTGTTGTTCTTTATTATATGAAATTTAATTATTAAACAAAGTTTAAGTACTTTTGAATAATTTATATTAAACTTTTATATAGAACTCTGCGCAGCTGTAAATTAGAATTGAAATTCATACTGATGTTTCTATTCACGAAAAATAAAAGATTTTGATCAACTCTGTTTCCTAAACTTTATCTATAGAAAAGCAATCTTAAAAAACAAAATAACAAATATCAACTAAATACATATTGAGTGCACAGTTGATATTATTTTATATTTGTATATATATATATATATATATATATATATATATATATATCGAAGCAGAAAAAAAAAATAAAAATGTGTATATTCCAATGTATATTCTAGGGTTATCTATCATATCCATTTAACGCACGAATCTATCAATTATATAATGACAAAATTGATATAACTAAATATCATTACAATGTCATTACTCGCATCAATCTGATATTTTTCTTTTTCTAAATTAAATAATTTTTTTCACACTATGTGTGGAGTAGCAAATAAGTAGCATTGGAAGTAGCATCGATTCGCGTCCGTTAATAAAATCCGTCGGTTCGGAGCATCGATTTCCCGACGACAACGCGAAGACAACGCGGAATCGAGCGTGATAAATAAAGGAGGGTGCTCAGATCGGCAGCGCGACGCTCGGATAGGTACGTCCCTTAATAGCAAAGGTCGAGAACCTTGTCGAGTTGACTCGCGGGATAGCGCGCAGACCTACTTCCACGTAACGTCGATTCCTTTTATTGATTCTATTTTTGCGAGAAGTCGAGAAAGGGAGGACTAGAAAGAGACAGAGTAAGAGAGAACACTCTCCTTTGCCACAATCACTGTCGCGATTCGTGTGTTACCGATGTCCGGTCTTTCATCGAAAAATGATAATATCCAAAAACTGGGACGTTATCCAGATCGCCCGGATGCCGAAACTTCGATAATATAAAATACCATTGTTAAAATAGGACAGTTATTTTTACGCGATATTGCCTATAAAATATAAAAAAATGGACATAATTATTAATTAATCGGGAATCGATCTCCGGTATTCCAATTTCAGATGTATTACTAGTTAACTGGTTAACACAGCAATTCTTCCGACAATTACATAAATGCGTCATATTTTTTTAATAAAATCTCTTCGAAAAAAAAAAAAATAATAATAAATATTACGTGAAATGTAATATTATAATATGACGTCCTAAGTAAGAAAAGTAGAGAATAGTACATAATCACGATTATGAATAAACAATTATGATATTTCGACAAGAAAGAATTTTGCTAAAAATAAACTCGCTAAGTTTAATAGAAGTTAAAGTATCACTTTGTTGACTAAAATCACTTTGATATTCATAAGATAATCTGTAAGATGATCGACGTACTAATTTCGGAAATAGGCGACATTCGATCCGACATTTCGTAAAGCGCTTCGCGAAGAAGCCATGAAGAAATGATGACAATAAAATGATCCGGGAGAAACATCACGGAAACGATCGCAAAATGAAGAGAGAGAGAGAGAGAGAGAGAGAGAGATAATAATTAGATTCACTCTGGTGAACGGCCGGCGACGGCGCGCGTTGCTGGAAATAGAAAGTAACTGCCGAACAATCGAAGACTAATCGATAGCGTGTAAAGCTGGACGGAAGCCGCGAGGGGTGTACAGACACCTCGCTACATTAGACTTTAATTCGGCCGCAGTAGTGCATGACCCGATATGGTCAGACGCAGCCTTCGTCTGGCACCATCTTCGCGACGCTACTGAAAGCTCGAGTTGATCATTGAGAGATAATTTCATAAAAATTGGCTGGTTTCTTGTAAAAAGTGAACAGAAAATTTAATTATGCTTAAATCATTATTACATTATAATTATTATTATAAAGTCACAAATTATGTTGTAACGTATTACATATATTAAATCTAATATTACTTTTTTTATATTTCTTTTATTTTCTTATTTTCTTTTTTATACGAGAGAAGTGATTATCTAACGAGTTAACCCTGCCTGCAGAATTTTATTATAATTTAAGTGACGATTCAATTTTAGAGAGATTAAAATAATATCTAATTCTGTATTAAAAAATAAATCAATTTCCAATATTTTGCTTTTTATCATAGTATAGATAATATTAATTTCTGAATTGTCGTTTAAGTAGCAACTATCTATGATACATCAAGACAAAAACGGCATAGCGCTCTGCTTATCGACATCTGTTTAAGGGTTGAATACCAGGGGTGAGAAATATTACCGACGGTTGCAGCACATACCGACCAAATACTGCTTTATCAGAAAGCAGCTTGTACCGTTTGATATTCTTATCAACGTTATCTATCGTCGACTTTTACTAACGGTACGAAAGGTAAAATTCTATAGAACGGGTTGAAACATTGTCGGTAAAATAAATTTCGCACGAATAACACAAAAAATAATTTTAAGCGATAAGAGATATATTGTGTACTCATCCAATGATTTTTTAACATATTTATGTAACCTCTAAAAATTGTAAAATATTATTATCTTATTATCTTTTATTAATTGTTGTATATCCACAATAATATTGAGATTTGCATTATATATTTTGTTCTATGTTTACAGAAAAACTATCAATAAAAATATAAAAGTTTTTCTTATTGGAATATAATGTTTTATATAATACAAAAATCCATTATTGAACAAAGTATTCTACGAATAATCATTATAATAAGCAAAAGCCTCAAGAGGCATTAAAAATCTTTAATAAGCAATTTTTATAGATAATATTTAATATTCTATCCTCAATTCACTAGCTATGTTTCTCAAATTTGTCGATGAATAAAATAAGACAGAATTGCACATAAATCATATTGGGTAGATTATTTCAATATCAATTGTCAAAATACGGTGCCATAAATCAAAACGCAAGGAAACAGATTTTACATGTTTATCAAAAATTTTTTCATTTTCCTCTTTTTTTATCTTACAAAATTCCCAAGTTAGAGTCTCATCTGTGGTAAGTAGTCATAATTAAAAGTTCGAATAAGAAAATAACGCTCTGTGATCAGGGGCGTATCACTCACATAATATCGCCAAGCTTGAGTCGAGTCTGTATAAGGGCGCAACTCTTGTGGTCACTGGTAGTGACAGCCCTCCGTCTCCTGGCAGCATATCGGGGCATCGTTTCCAAATGCGTTGCCCCGCCATCCGTATTTCCGGGACTTCCGCTGGTCCCTGATGTGGCCCCATAGCCAATGAGACCCACACTTCCACGCACCAGCGGATTACTGCCACGCCGACGCGTAGACACGTGCCGGCCTCCCACACCACCCAGCATCCTGGAAAGGAAAAAAAGCAATTAAATCTATATCAGATTAAACAATTTTATATATATAATTACGAAATATGAAAACCTGTGGATTTTATCCCTACAATTGCAGTTTGGAATTCCAAAGCACGTGCATATTTGATATAAAAAATTGATATAGTATTAATATTAATTTTTTATTATATATTCTTAATTATTATTTATTATTCTCCAGAAAATTTGCATTTTATCTATAAAATTTTAATATTATTGATTTTAATCTTTTCTAACCTTTCTTAAAAAAATTTTATAATTTCTGACACTTTTCTGTAAGATGCTGAAAAAGATTCAAACAATTAAATGGAAAAAAGATAAGAATCCAAAAATATATAGATTCTTTTTTCGAAAATTTCATAAATATCCAGAAAATAAAAAGGTTTATATTTTTAGATTTTTTTATTGTCACGCTTAAATGTCATAATTTTTACGTTTACTTAAAAGTCAACTTTTATAAAAAAAATCCTGTCGAAAGATATTGAAACTCAAATCAATTTTAATAAAATTAAAAACATTAATACTAATTCGCATTAATACAATAAAAATATGAAGTTAAAGTCCCTGTTTTTTTATACTCAAGCATTTTTTGAAGAAAAAAACAATATGTCACAGTTTATTTTGTATCTGTATAGTGATATGTCGGAAACGATAACGCAATAAAAATAAAAAAATAAAAAAAAAACAAGAGTGTCGAGTATTTAGCGTTCCTAACTAAAAACTTTTTTATCTGATGTATCTTGAGTTTTGAAATTAGGGTCACCCCTATCATAAATCAACATGATACTTTAAATCGGATGATACGCATAAATCACGCAACGATAAACTGTCCAGGTTGTCCGGAATTGCCGCTCTCCGGCTTAAAAAAAATTGCAGGAATAGACTAACGAGGTATAGAATCCAACGGAGCGTTCTTTCGTTAATTAGGTTACGTTGACTGGCCTAATCTCGGCGCATCAGCGGCAGCTAGTAGTCACGCGATCGAGCACTTGTGCTCGTCTATTTTCTGGCACGCGTGTCAGGTCCATTAATAGCATTTTTTCCCCTTAACGTATCGATAATTCCTAACTAATCTTCATCAGATCGATGAGAAAAAGTCGGTCGTAATCGATTGGGGAGTGAAAGAGAGGAACCGTTGTTTACGACGTTACGACGGCACGAGACTTGAACGTGTCTTACACGTGTCATTCACATGTTATGCGAAACTCGTTAATTCACAAGTAATGCATTAAAGGCACCGTCTCTCGGCAATGTGCGTGAAATATTCTATCAATTACCCGCGTCTTGCGCATATCTATTGACTCCCTCGCGGCTTTTCAAACGTCACGAGCATGAATCTCTTTTCCATTTCTACCTTTTCTCTTCATTTCCTGAAAGCGTCCGTCGTGCACGTTGAAATGATGGAAAATAAAGCGCCACTGCTATCTAGATATTGTGAAATACGATTAATCATCATCCGAATGCGACGTACACGTCGAGTTCACTATCCTCAACGAATCGGAAATGCGCGTGAATAAAAATGCAGGAAAGTCAAAGAATTCGTAACACTTTTTCGACAATCACTTTTCCCGACAACAAAATTTTATGTCTATCTATAAAAGGATCTGCGGACATGAAAGACCCAAAAGGACACTACTTTTTCTCCGAATAACATTGTGACGTAGTTACATTTTGAAATGAAAGAAAAATTCTTTTATTATCGTTATTCGTATTTGTCCTTCACAAATATTCTCATAAATGGCATCCACAAAATTTTATAATCACATCAGGCACTTTAAAGAACGATAAAAAAATTAAATGACACTCGGTAATTAAAATCGGTCTTAATAAAAGTACGGAGTATGGATAAATGTCATAAATATTTCAAAGTAAAATTACGTGGATCACGGCAAGTGCGATAAATTATCCACGTTATACGGTCGCCGTTGTTTGCTCCGATATCAAATTTGGGATTTTATTACAAGTTCCGCAGAGTTTTCCCAAAGTTCCTCACCAAGCGCATTACGCTAAGCAGGCGCACGTAGGTCGGTGTACACTAAATAAGTACGTATCCATGGATCAAGAGCATATCGGGTATGCAATTTACCCATTGCGTGTTTCGCCAACCAAATGGTGGTGTGGCTTCAACAAATGCCTGTACTTGAAAATTATGATTTCGTGAAATGCCATTTCGTGAAATCTTGGGACGCGATGAATATCGGGAGTTTAAAACTAAAATTATATTTTAAACGGGTGAGCATCAAATTAGGCTTGTAATAAAATAAAAGTCGCTTTGATTTAAACGGAGAGATCTCAATATTTCGATAATAAACGAATTTATGATATCGCAATATCGGAATATAATCTCTGTAATAATCGGAATGTAATCCTGTAATAATCCTCAAAAGGAGTCGATTAATTGGAAAATCTATCCGTTCCGAGTATATTTTCTATTTTTTTACAGCGATTCTCGTAATATATCTCGTAAAAGTAAAATCGCGCGTGGCGATTAAAGTTTCGCGATTTTCCGTCGAGGTAGATCTCTCACGGATTGAATCATGACGCGGAATATTCGCGGCGTCGACAATTCGTGCGTCAGTTAACTCGCACGATTATTTGCGTGAACGAATTATTATCCGGTAGCTGGCTTTATTGAATGAACAAAACAGAATTACAATCCATTACGTGGGCACGCCCACGTGCGCAATGCACATCTCAATACATCATGCAACGCAATGCGAAATTTCACGCGAGCGAACATTACTGTTGCGATATCATCGCTCGTGCTTAAAAGTAATCAATTTACAAATTTTTACGCGAGTTCTCTTTCTCTTTCTCCCTCTCTCTCTGTCTCTCTGTCTCTCTCTTTCTTTCCACCTCTTAAACCCGTAATTCATTTCGTCAGAACTTATTTCATCATCCTACCGATACGCCTTTGTTTATATATCAGCCGTTCATGTACTCATTCTCCGCATATAAATGCTTAATGGAATAAAAGTCGATAGTTCATCGACAAAGTTCAGGATAGGTTTGTTATATTTTCGTATTCTCTCTTACATAATGCATCAAATGTGCGTTAATAATGTAATTAAATCTCAAATAAAAATTTATGAATTAAAGACAGTTTCTACATTGATATCATAGTAATCACAAATGAAAGATATTCATTTGACGAGCGGTCTATTTTAATTCATTCATTTATGTAAACTATAATATATATATTACTAAATTATATTATCATTATTTACTTATTAATATACAATCGTGCATATACAAACTACTAATGTATCAAATCAATTGTATTATTCATTTTGTCCATGTTATCAACACTTGATGAGCTAGGAAAGCCACAAAAAAAAAAAAAAAATTGCTCGTTGCGCAAGTGAGCTTGTTTGCTCACTCCTTCACATCCTGCATCTTGTTTCTCATTATCTATCACGAGCGCTTTTGGTAGATAATGAGAAATCGAAGACGAAACACGCGGGCGCATATCGACGCGCTTTATATAAACGCGTATAGGAAAATACATAGGTTGCGTATGTCGCAGTAGCGAGGCTTCTCGCACGACGCGCCGGTGGTCGAAATTTTAGGGTAGCAACCTGTTGCTAGGCACCCCGGGAACTCTTATCCCACCCTCGCTACGTTACCCGGCAACCTTTACCCTACTCTCTCACTCTCTCTCTCTCTCTCTCTCTCTCTCTCTCTCTCTCTCTCTCTCTCTCTCTCTCTCTCTCTCTCTCTCTCTCTCTCTCTCTCTCTCTCTCTCTCTCTCTCTCTCTCTCTCTCTCTCTCTCTCTCTCTCTCTCTCTCTCTCTCTCTCTCTCTCTCTCTCTCTCTCTCTCTCTCTCTCTCTCTCTCTCTCTCTCTCTCCCTCCCTCTCCCTCTCTCCCTTTCCCCCCCACCTCCACCAATTCGTCTAACCCTTTCAACCCCTCTCATCCTTCCTCTGTGTGTCCATCTTTTTCTCTCTTCTCGATGTAACAGAATGTATATCGCTGAAAATCTTTCCTGTCGGTATCGTCTTTCGCACGTATCGTCCACGGAAGATCCCGTTTTTATTCCGACCATTGTCCTTTTTATCTCTTCACTCCCTTTGTCCGGTCTACCTTTTCTCTTCGTAAGTACTTCTGCAGTCGTTCTTCTCGTTTATCGCAATCGAGTTTCGAATTTGCCGAACCTCTAGTTCCCTCGTTCTTCAAAGTACTTTTATCCTTCCACTTTGAGACGCCAGAACAACATAGTTCTATTCGCACATATACAGATTCTTCTTTATCTGACATCTTGTACACGCTGCATGAAAGCGCCTATAGAGATGTCCAGGATAATTTGAAAATAGACTGTATTCCCATTTTTTTTTTTTTTCAGACACAAAGATATCCATCCTAAAGTCATATCTCACATTTCTGTTTGCGATAATATTAAACGGATTTTTGCATTTCTTATTACAATTACAATTTTGATCAAATATGATCTTTGACACTTATAAACATAAAATGGCTTTTATATCCATATAAAAAGAAAATGATAAAAGCGATAAAAGATTAGTGAAGTGATTAAGTTTAAGTGAAAATTGCTATTTCTATACATTTGCGCTTTCGGCACAAGAGTGACATTATCTCGTTTAGCGAAGAGTTCCAAAACGTTTGCAATCATTTCCGAACATTTTTCGTTTGCTGATTCCTTTCTGTTCAGTACGGAGTACCATGTCGACATAGGAAATCTAATAAAAAGTCGAAGGGATCGGCCGACTTCCCGTAAAATTAATTTCATCCCCAAGTCGTTTCCCGTGCCAAGGGGTAGGAACGGGAAGAAAGAAACAGGATAAGCGATGGCGGAGAATCCCGTTCGAGAGTGTCGAGCGAGGAATGAAAAGGAAAAGTAAATTTATAAAACCATTGTTAGAGTGAAGAATTTCGAGCATGTCGGGTTTTACAATATGAAAATAGCCTCGTACATAATTAAGCATTTTAAATTATGTGCAAATTCTTGACATGAAATAGCAAGTTTTGTATATCGCATATATAACAATATCAATCTTAAAATAGAGTTTAATATTACAAGATAAATCTTATTATTGCATGCTCAGAGACAAAAAAATGCTATCATAAATTTTTGAATATAATATTTTAAAAATGTAATCTAGTTCCCTCTTCCACTTTCTTTTTCAAGTGAAAAATGTGTTATGTAATTTCTTAAAAAGTTTAATTATTTTCGCATAACACTCAAACAAAAAAAATAAACAAATAGAGTAGATTTTCAATTTAATTTAAATACACGTTGTTTTTGTTAGTTTTTTTAAATTTCTTAAAATATCTTTATAAAACTTATAATTAAACCTGAAATCTATCGAAAGTTATATAAAACAAAATGGTATAATATAATAGAAGTTCTCCCCCCGTCGGAAACTTGACTTACGAAAAACCTATGACAGATTTCTCGTACGGACTGACAAAATGCTACAGATTGCAGTCTATGAAACAATGCATCGCAACATATTATTTTGCCCACATTGCATTTCGATTATATTACACTTTAACTGTAATTTATTGTTGCAAATTGATAAACGTACGTTAAAATTGTTTGATTAATTTCGATTTTAATCACTGTCTACGGAGTCGCTCTGCGTCCGATAACCAGACTATAATGGCAAAGTTCAACTAATGTCACAGCGACGTCACAAACCGAAACTCGCACAAAGTGCAGCTTGAGTGGAAAGTTCCGGCAAGGAATAGCTAACGGAGCGCAATGACAAAAGACGGTTACGCATAATCTTGATGGATGCTATGAATTATTCATGATTACATATGCATAACATGATTATGAGATTACAAACAAACTAGAAATATCTTATGTAATTGCAATTTTTTTTATTAAATTATAGATTATAAAAAATAAAATATTAAAAAGTGCACATAAAAGCTAAACAGAATTAGAAGATTCGTATATATGTATATGTATGTATCTATACTTTTTTAAATCTTAAAACATAATATTACCTTTCATACATTACATAAAATTATATCTTGAACAATGTCTGTTAATCGCATTTTTTATTTCTTATTTTTTAAATGATAATACTGAGAGATAATAATTGAGATGGATAGCAAAGTTTTGCAATGTAATTTGCACGAATCCTTATCTTCATTTTTATAACATAATTCTAAAAACATTAATTTATAAGCGTATCAACATTATATTTATATATAAAATTATTTAATAATGTTATTGTTAAATTCCTCACAATAACCATCATTAGTAATAAATTAAAAATAACAACTATCTCGCGATAGTGAAAGATACAACATCTCGTAAATGCATGTGAAATAAATTTCTGCAGAGAGAAAGAAAGAGAGAGAGAGAGAGAGAAGAAAGTGAATGACACAATTCACGTGCTAACTCCTTTTCTCACCCTCTCTCGATCTTGCACTTTAGGCGCAGTAGGATCTAATTTTCCCTCTACTTTCTTCTCTCTTTCTCTATCCTTCTTTGGCAACTGTCATTCTCATTGACTATTAATGGAGAATGATGGATAACAGCAGGAGAGAGGAAAAATCCCTTTCTCGTTCGGATTCTCTGCAGAGGATCTGTTAATTTATTTCGTCAACCGTCTGCATCTGACACTCCATGAACAAATTTACGAGAAACAGAGAGAAATAGAGAGAGAGAGAGAGAGAGAGAGAGAGAGAGAAAGACAAAGAGAAAAAGAGAGAGAAAGGAAAAGGAAAAGGGAAAGAAGAGAGGGAGGGAAGAAAGAGAGGACGAGCGACAAAGCATGTTGCGTTGCGATTTTCCGTTGCGTTCGCGCTCCACATGGTAATTGTATCTGCAGCTTCCTTTGACCTGAATCGTTCACAGCTTGCAACCTACCGCACGCCCCTTTGATGCGCAGAATTTTACGCAGGCGCTGGCTTAAAAACTGAACAACCTACCCTTTCACCCGGCGACAATGGACCGGAACTTGATTATGGAAAATACAATATTGCGGGGGATTCTTCGAGCGCACAGTGAGTCGCCTTTTGAGAACATCCTTTGTACACTTTAGAACCGCAACCCGTACGAAACCCAAAATATATTCTCTAATTATGCTTTGAGTACTGATAACTTTGAACTGCACATTATCTTAGTTAGCACGATGAAAAATTTGTAAGTAAAAAATAAATTTTGTTGCTAAATATTTTTATGTGTAACTATGCATTTTTATAGAGTTATACAAATTTTATAAATATATTTGTAAAATTTAAAAATTGCCTTAAATAAATTTCATAACTTTTCAAAAAAGATAAAAAGAGATATCATAGCGTTGATGTTTTACAAAAAAAGATCTGTACTAAAAATTTAATATCTAATAGTGAATTCGATCACACTCCATCGGATTAAAACACATTAAATATTGTTATATATGAAATTATTGGACTGTAAAATATGCATAAACATTTCAAATAATTATAGAAATAGTCAGTAGTGAATTTGTGCCATGTTATTTAATAGAATAATATTAATGGTTTCACCATCAAAGAAGTCATATTACGCCATTGCATTTGGATGCTTCATATATAGCGACCCTTAATGTGTATTAATCCAGTACTAGTGACCGAGTTTGTTACGATGCCAATTCATATTCGCTAATGAAATCTAGTGTAATTATTATATTTGTATATTATTGTATATGCACATGTATCATAATTACACTATTCTGCAATGGATTCTATTTCTAAATTATATAAAGCGATCATAAAATATAAAAATAGAATCAAAATGCATGAATTTAATAAATCAAGAAGAAAATATATTTATTTGTACAGTAATTTTTATTTGTTTATTTATTAAAAATTTATTAAAATCTAATATTCACTTTTGATACATATCCTAGTTCAGGCCGAGAATTGCAAAATGCGGAGTAGGCTGAGCATAGGGTCTCATTGAGACGTAATTCGGACAACATCCTCACATGCATCGCGGCACAATGATAGCCACATATGTTCACGTACTCGCAATATGCAGTGCTATATTAAGCAATTGCAATAAGCAGATACGAACACGCTCTATCAAACAAATTATTCCAATCGACAAAACTTCAATTGACTGATTTGGCTCCATTGATTCTCTTGTTTCATTTTGACATAACGTTGTTATAAATTATGCAATAATTTTTAAATGTAAAAAAATATTAAATTTTAGTTTAGTCATGATAAATTTCCTCTTCCTATCCCACCGTTTCTCATGAATTGTGTTTAACTTGACTTCATCAAAACTTAGCTGGTTAGATGTCTAAATTGTTAAGCATCGGGTATCTTCTATTATTTGTAACATCTATCATGATCCAGATCTATCTTCTTGATTCGGACGTGATATATATTATGGAAACGCGCTTCGATCTAAATCGTTATATATTGATGATAATCGTGCGTTGATTTCAAATATAATTTTTGCGCGAATATCAATGACAATCATAATAAATATAATGATTTAAGCCTAATTATATATAACTTTTCTATTTAAATTAATAATTATTAATTAAATTATCAATTAAAAATATTAATTAAAATCTGAAAAATATTATTTATAATTTATATTATTTATTTTATTATTAAAAATATTAAAAATTATACTTATACATATATAAAAATTTGGGTAAGCAGGAAAATTATTACAATTTAACATTTAACTTGACTGATTTATAATATTACATGGATTGGCCATTCAAAGTTTCACAAGCTATTTTCTCGAAATTTATTAGAAAGAGCGACCAAATTTTTTCTGGATCATTTAGAATTTATTGGGACCTTTTATGTATTATATGGGTTATTTACTAGCGAATTTGCAGGAGGATGAAAGGAGAAAAAGGCTAGCTTCGCATTTTTGAAACAAAATCTCATAAACCTGAGACAACAAATCATTATCGCGCTTCTTAACTCTAACTTTATATCATAGAAGATTAATATTATCATTTTCTGTGCACAATCAGGCAAATTCCCTAGTTTCTAGTTGCCGAAAGCAAGTAAGCTCGTTATTGTACAAAGTTATTATACGAAGTCGAGTTTAAGCAGCGAGTTCTCCCATTGATTAAGACAGAGCTCGTCGTCAAAAGTGCGAAACGAGCTTTTATACGTGATAATTACGTCACTCCGCGCTGAAGGACAATCAATCTTCGGAACACGTGTAACGCAATCTTGACCGACCGACAACATCGAAAACTGACACGTGCGTTACTGTGTCCTATGAAAGCATAACGTCATGCCACGCGCTCGTTAACGTCGCTTTACAGAATTCCCATAGGCCGCTCGTGGCACACGCGTCGACATTTAATCGTCAAACGCGTTGGCGCGCGTGTTCTAGAAACGATTAGTATATTTTGACGATCATTTATCAAGTCTATAAACGGCGTTTAATTAACTCTTCTTTTGTATCGTATATTTTTCGTTTGTTATGTTATGTTTTAGTCTCGTATCCTATTAAACAAACTAAATAACGTGTCAATTCTATCATATAACATGTTACAAAAGATGTATAAGAAAAATCAAGCCAATTGTATAATTTAGAATACAATAGTATAATTGCTAATTGAATTTTAATAGTTAATAGTAGTAATTTTAATAGTCGAATTTTCTTAAATCTTAATTGCATCTTTTTCAGTTGCATTTTCTGTATTTCAATAACATTATTCATTATGTTACATTATGCTACAATGAAAGATGAAATATTTTATAATCGAGAAAAAATATTTAAGATTAAATATCTTATTTCTCGTGTCGTAATTAAGCTTTTGTAAATATGTCTTTTCTTTGCAGTTTGTTACGATTACGATACGCGTGCGACCTAAAATATAAAAATCTCTGAAACGTTTCTTTGGGAAATAAAGGGTCAATACGACGCATCGTTTCTTTCGTGAAAAAAAGGTTTATCCCTCCCAAATCTTCGGACAGTTACAACACATCATCTTAATTTAATTTACCAATTTGATTTATATATCGTCTATGTAGCCCTCGAGGCTGTACACTATCTTAGGAACGTCTTGTTGCAAATAACTCGAAGTTACGAGCGAGGAGAAACTACTGAATTTGCTTGATTATATGGAAATCAGGAGAGTGACAAAAATAGCTATTTAAATCAAATCACTTTTAGCGCGATCGTTCATTAAAGTTACTTTAATTACAATTATCACAGAGACAAACGCAAGAACGGAACAGTAATGTTAAAGTTGATCCTAACTATCTATAAACTTCTTTAATAGCAATCAGTATCTAATTAGAAAAAAAATTATCTTTGGCTTTAGTGAAATTCAATTCTCGTATATTATAAAATATTTTATTTATTATTGGTATATAAACCATTTTATAAATTGGAGGTTGGGCAGAAAATAACAAAAATTCATTTCAAAGATTATAAATAAAAAAATTGTTTTAAGTGCAATTTTACGAAGATAATTTCTAATAAATATTCGAAATAAATTAAATGAAACTATATATATATATATAAATAGAATGATTCTTGCTTTCTTTTTGTTTTAAGATTTTTTGGAGGGAAAAAAAAAAGAATTCGCGCTACCTCTAATTGTGTCTAATAAAACGAATAGTAACATTTTATGTAAACAATATAATATGAAATATAATTATAATTTGTTTTGCGCAATATTACGTTTCCTAAATTAAAGAATTTCTTAAATTAAAGAAGAAAAAATACATCATATTTAATTAGAATCCATCTTCTTTATATTTCTCATATCATACAGTATCATACAATCAAATTTCTCATGTTCGTTTGATGTTCTTTGTAGAAATTCGTAATTTCTTTTGTAAAAATTAAAATAAAATTAGAGTTCTCTTTGTGGCAATGAATCAAAAGCATTCCCAAATTCAGCGGAAGTTATCGAGAATATTGTGAGGTCTGACGAAAACATTATTGTTGAGGGCGAGTCAATGAAAGAAGCAGCAAGAAAGAACATGCTAAGAACGAAGTAACTGAGTATTTCGGCTTTTTCGATTTAGTAGGTTATATACTTCCAGACAATCTATTTACGTGTGTCTGCGCGTTTTCGGAGGCACGTGCGCTTGTTCCGGCCGCGAAGAGAATGTGCTCGACATTCCGAAGAGCGGTGCTCTTCGAAATCAAGTATCGAGGTTAAGAATGCTCGTGTGAAACAGACTTGACTATTGATTGACATACGACTTCGATTACCATGTTTTTCTCCCATAAAGATAAGTGAGATAAGTGCATTGAAAACTGTCATAAATATAATTTTTTTAAAATAAGAACTGCAATTAATATAGTATATATATATATATATATATACTATATTACCTATATTATGCTATCACAATTAGTACATTCTAATTAATTGTCTTATAATTTAATTGTAATTATAAATATTTTAATAAAAATTAAATAAATATAGCTATTTTGACAAAAACGCATCAATCAATTATTTCTCTCTTTCTTTGAAATATAAAATGAAATTTCACACACTCACACACTCACACACACACACACACACACACACACACACACGCGCGCGCGCGCGCGCGCGCGCGTAAATTTTGATATTTAACAATTATAAACAATATTGATCTTATTATCATTATATTTATAATCAAATAATTATATTTATATATACGGAAAAATATAATATCAAACATCCAACTATAATAAATAATTAAAGAAAATTAAATATTGACCGGAGACAAAAGACTTCAAATTTTAAACATTTATTAATATTATTTTGATTTAATTAAATTCATAGAGAAAATTAATGTACATTTCTGAAATAAAATCTAATTTCCAGTTTTATATGTAATTTATTAGCATGTCATATCTCTCGTGATTAACGTGTAACTTTACAATAAGTTTTGCAGTACACGTGTTTCATTTTGACTACGCGTATCGCGTGGATGCAATGGATGCATCGAAAAACGAGATATGGATTTTCCTCACTTTCAATAATTGGACAGTCTGTTCATTAGTGCACGGCGAACATGCCGCGTATTTCTCTGCCACGTACGATTAATGTGTTCACAGATAGCGGCAATGTTTTTTTTTTTTTACAATAGCCTCAAAAATAAAAAATCACTGGTGGTTTATCAATAATACTGTACTGAGAGAGTAATCGAGCGCGCCAAAATCTCTGGAAGCTATGACGAGTTTCTGTAATTTCTTGTTTAGAGATAGTTGCTCTCAATACGTATGAGGGATGCTGCCCGAGCTCCGCACATTTACCACCGGCGAACGTTGTTAACCGAAACCGCGGTTAACCGAAACCGCGAAGTATGATGAACCAAATCGTTTTCCGACTGTATCGCAAAATCCGAATATGTCGTAATACGTTGTTTATTTAATTAATGAATTCCGCAAAACCCGAATGTTTATATTTTTGATATATTTTGTATCTCGTATAGAATATTGGTATTGGCATTGTCACAAATATTGAAAATTATTGTGCCATTATTGAAAATTTAATATCTCGAAATATACTACTAAATATACTACTTCAACCGTTCAGCCATTTGTTTAATTGATAAATTAAATTGAAATATCTAAATCTCTCGTCTTTATATTACTAAAAATTTAATTTTTCGTCGAGTCTTCAAAATTTTCGATCTTAAGATACAAATTTCGCGTCCATATTTTCAAATTTTTCATATCTAGAAATCGATTCAAATACCCAGAGGCAATCGCGTAATTGCTAGCGAACTTTTCCACTTCTCTGTCTTTTTTCTCTCTTTATCGTTTCAACGTATATCAACTTCAATCCAATCTCGTTGATCTTTTAACAAAAATGTCAACATTTCACTTTTTAACTTAGCGCAACAAAATTACATGATCGACTTCTTAGCTTGATAAATTCAGGCAATCACCACATATTGTAACTCTTAAAATTTTTATATAATATGTGTTATATCTATAAAAATTACTATAAATCGAGAACAAATATGACAGTCAATCAATGGAAAGAAATGATTGGTGAATATGATTGTTTACTTATTATCCGTCCTAAGTAGACGCTCTTCAGAAACAATGAAAAAAATCGATTTCTCGTCGGCATCGATATATCTTGCCTGGCTATAATTTATAACAACCGCTCGTGTTTCTCTACCCTGAAATTTCCTGTAGCCAAAGCAGCTCCGACACTTTCATTGTGACCCGGATGAGATACCTATTAGAAGTTAGCCCCCCACTTTTAGAAATAACTTATTTTGAGAGTTGTGCTGAATTGTGCTAGGTTTGTGCTACATTGTGCTCGAATTTTAAAACCGTAATGTGAAAAATGTCATAAAAAATGAAAAAAAAACGACATTTTAGGCTAGCCCCCCACTTTGCGATTTTTTAAATTTTCTCGATTGTGCTAGGTTGTGCTAGGTTGTGCTAACATTGTGCCAAAATATTATCTTTAAAAAATAATAACAATAGAAATTATGATAAAAAATAGATTTGGGAAAAAAAATATATAAATGACATTTATTCTTATATCAGTCATCTAAAGAGTATGCAAATGCATATCTAATATATATTCGCTTAGCACAAATCGGCACAATCGACGGTTTCGTCAGCAGAACGATATGAAGGGCACTTTACTCTTGAGCGCAGCCCTTCGCGCACGCATTTTTTGTTAAAAATTCGGATTTGTAGTTATTGGATGTTCATAATACTTCATATCTGAGTTGTGCTAGCCTAGCACAAGTTGGCACAACCGTCGGTTTCGTCAGCACAACGATATAAAGGGCACTTTACTCTTGAACGCGGCCCTTCGCGCACGCATTTTGCTAGCCTAGCACAACTCAGATATGCAGTATTATGAATATCCAATAATTACAAACCCGAGTTTTTAACAAAAAATGCGCGAAGGGCCGCGATCAAGAGTAAAGTACCCTTCATATCGTTGTGCTGACGAAACTGTCGATTGTGCCGATTTGTGCTAAGCGAATATATATTAGAACGCTTTAACGGTCTCCATAATTGCGAATCGACGAAGACCCAAATGTGTCTCTCCTGTCACGCTACTTGGCAACGTTTCGTCATCATCGCGGTGCCTGATTTTGCGAGAGTCCCGACGCGAAACGTACGCGCTTCCCTTCGTCGTCGGAATCGAGGAGATTGGCAGCAGCGTATTGTTCGTGCCGGGAGCCTCATCAGCCGGAAAAGCTATTTCCCGATCAGATTCCGCCAACGACCGAATATCGACCGTTGAAAAGCCAGCCGCGTTCATCGGCGCGCGCGCGCGCGCGCGCGGGCGCGCACGCGTCACGAGAGGCTCCTTCATTTTCCTCCTTGTCCCCGATGATCGACAGCCGCGATTTGACGTACCGCGTGACAGCCGCGAGACGAGGAGTACCTTCGTTTAATACACCGCAACCTTCCACCACCACATAGACCTTGGGAACACATTTAACAATTACGCCGCTTGACATCTCGCAAGAATTACTCTTGCATCGTTTGTACCTTAGATTACGAAGAGTTTCTTGATATTTTCAAGATTTAACTTTCCTTCTAAAATTAAGGAAAAAAAAAAAAAAAAAAAAAAAAACGAAAGCTGATGTAAGCCGATTGCAATGCAACGAGCAAACCCATAATATTATAAGATAAAGTTCTTTATTTAGTGTTATGATTGACAAATCTTATTTTTCTCTCGTATTGCTTTGTGAGAACTTTTGTAACAACCAGCCATTACAACACTATCTTCACTATTTGATTTAAAGTTTAAAGTTCTAGTTTATATTAATACGCAATTCTATATTTTTTTTTTCTTGACTGAAAAAAATGTTATTATTATCATTTTCTAAGTACAGATCAAATACAACAACAGTTACAGAGATATCTATCAATTTAGAGCGCGGAATAAAGGTTCAAGGACCTTCCTGTAAGATGATTTGGAGAACAGCCAGGATAATAAAATATTTGAGCGCACGTACCAACCGGTCGTCGGTCGGGGAAGATTGGTAGGGTCTATTGTCGGATGATGTATGCAGATTTCAATCGGGAAAGCTATTTCCCAGTCGTATTCCTCGGCGCCGTTTAAATCAAACGTGTACGAGAATATACGTACGTTTCCGCGCCATTAAATTACTCCACGGATAAGTGGAGTAATTCGAAAGTTTAGACAGTACAGTAAAGAGCATTAAACACTGATTTCATGAGGGGGCGCATGCCTGCTCCCTTATCGCCTTAGATAGATTTCGAGTCTAAATCTATCTAATCGGCCGATCGATCGAGAAAATTGGCAGATCATTGCGGACTTCCTCAAGAAGAGGAAGTTTCACCTAATTGATATTCCTCAACGTGATCTAAATATGGCTAAATTGTATACGTGTCTTAAAAATTCTCACTCCGCGATACTCCCTGATTAATTTCAAGTCAAACTTTCTTAAAAATAGAACGTGGACCTGTGACAAGCTTCAAAAAGAGAGATTGTGAGAAATAAAGCATCAAAGGCAAGGCGCACGAGGCTAAATTCCTTGTTCTTTTTTTAGGTAAGTCTATTGCCAGTGGAGTTCGGTCGTCTGATATCCGACAAATCTGTCTCTCAACCCAACCTGGAATGTAAGCTTAATCGAGTTTGCGTTAGCCTCAAAGTCTATGTATAATTCGTCGTATATTAACCGAGCTCCCCGATGCGAATCGTCGAATATCGAAAATGAATAATAAAATTCAAACAGTATGTCGCGTCGCGAAAAATAAATTATTATTATTATTATTATTATTATATCAAACTAATTATAATTTACATTTTTCCTTTTTCGCACTTTAATTAAGAGTTTATTTAATTAAGAATTTATTAAATCCATGATGATATTAGAAAGTTAAGAACGTCTCTAAAAATAATCTCCCAGAGTCGGAAATGTCGAATGTGGCATTGCTTATTCAATTACTCATATTTAGACAAACAATAGCGCATTTAACGTTTGCGTTAAAGCCTTTCAGGGGAGTACCATTGTGCCGAAAGAACGGCTACGTATGTACACCCCATGATGAAAGCAAACAATGTCTGTAATATTCAGGTCAACGTTCCCGTATCTTTATTCAGCATATTTCACGGGTATCGATTTCCGGTTCGATGACGGAACGAACAACGACATTTTGCATACAATTCATTATAATAGTCGCAGAAGTTTAAAAAGCAGAACCTTTTGTTTGGTACACCATCACCCCCCCCCCCGGGATATCTAGCTAATTTTTTTATTAAAATTTATTATTGCGTTATTTTTCATGTTTACAAAAGTTATCCAAATGACCAATTATATGTGACAAGCTTCGTAATTAACTGTCCATAATGTCAATGCATTATAAGTAGTTTTAATCACTCTGTAAAGCATATTTCCGTATTTATTTCAACAATTAATTATTTTCAACTTCAAGAAATTTTCATGGAATTGTAAAACCGGCAAGATTGGCAAGATACAAAATCAATTTATAATTATTGCGTGTATAGAGACTTCTATACGACACTTATGCAGCGAGTGGCTAGTGGAACTGATACGATACTTGAAATATCGAGCTCTCTGTCCGATACGGACATCCTATCGTGAACAGGCATAATATTAATGACGCCTTTCGCGAATATACTTGTAGCGAGCGCGTCAATCTTGCGCGTGTTTCACCGTTGCCCGGGAAACAACAAATGTTCGCGCATGAGAATCGTCCAATTCTCTTGGAGGTATCAATTCGTTGGTAGCCTCCATAAAATAAATGTAATCAATATCGTTGGACTGGACGTCCATGTGCCGGCGTGTGTCTCTGTTATTCCCTTACGGATCATATACGCCCCCGATATTCATGCGACGCGCATCGAATATCAAATATCGTGGACGTGCAATTATTTTGCACGATGTGGTTTACGCGCGATCGTGCGGGAAAACGGATGCGTTTACGGATTTCCGGTATGGTTCCGGTATATATTTATCTAACGGAATTTATATTTATTTAATGTTAATCGAAGTCGTCGATCTGGATCCTTGCGGCGATTTGATCGCGTCGGATAGAAGAGACATCTCTCTCTCTCTCTCTCTCATACGTATACGCGCTCGCTTATTTGGTTTACTCGAAAACTAGTGGATATATTGCTCTGGCGATATTGCTAGGAGAACTGCATGCATATCAATACACTATCTGTCGCTTGTGTAACGATGAACATCGCGCAAAATGCAAACTTGTTTTCTAACTCGAGTTCTCACCAATAGTGGCGAAAAATACAAATAATATGTTATATATACATATTTACATAACACATATTAATATATTTTTAAATAGATGTTATCGTTTTTTTTTATGGATTTACAGCTACCCCAGTTTTTATTCATGATACAAGTCATCTGTTGACGCGATATTTTCAAGATAAATCAACCCTCAAGTTTAACCAGTCAGTTACTTTACTTGAGTGATACACAGAGCATAACTTAAAAGCGAATATTAATCATCGTTAATGATTACTTAATAATAATAATAATAATCATGTCGTGCTATTATGCGAACGTAGCAACGTGATGTATGAACTAGAAATGTCTATTTCGCGATAATTAATGTCACAGTAACCTAGAAATTGAGGGTAGGAAGTATTAGCTAATATGAGTAGGATTGATCACTAGGCTCACGCAGTAGTTACAGTCGCGTTGTGGCCAGCCTCCAAATGGTAAATCAGTTCATTTACGCAATCACGTATATTGTCGTCCTTTCATCGACCTGAAGCATAGCGGTACTTGTGCAAATGTGTCACAAATTTAACAGCCACAATTTTGCACGTTTATTTGTGTGGAATAAAATTTATACTTGGAGATTTTTAATATTTTTAACATAAAGAAAATTTTATATACCTAGAAAAAAAAATTCTCATACAAAAAATATAAATAATATATATAATTAATGTACGTATGTATAATACAAAATATAGTATCACAAAACGAGTGCTTCATTAATTGTCGTCAAAGAAAGAAATGTTAATTGCATAATTTATAATGCTATAATATAAAGTTATAAATACGAGAAATGTCGTATCGTCTTAATAGCGGGTACTACGTACATCAATAAAGTGAGGCCAACAAAAGGAGACTCAGTTTCAAAGACTGTCGCAATCTATGATTCCGAGCCAAGGGGAACTTAAACGATGTCTACGACGCGTTTTAAATTCGCGAGCAAAAAAAGGGGCGCAATAAAACCACAGAATGGCCATATAAGCAGAGGCACGTATAAACCCAGTTTCGCACTCATAAATAACAGTACGATGGTAATCTAGTGCCAAGTCTAACGCCACCTTTCTTTTATTGTGAGGATGTCTCCGACTTTTCCGCATAATAAAGAAAAAATTGTATTATTGAATATGTGTAAAATAAAATAAAAATTTTTAGATCATTATAAGAAGAATTTTAACAAAAGACTTAACTAGAAGAGATTATTTTACATAATCATGTTCTAGCATATAGAAAAACAAATAGTTAGAACAATATATTAAATTATAAATATAACAAGTTTTTTTCATACAAAATAAAATGATTAAGTAAAATTAAAATATAAAAATATATTGTATTTTTCTAATTTAACTTCTCAATATATCGTTTGCTCGAAACGAGATAAACGCTTGTGTCTATCGCAGGACAGAACATAATTAATCAACAATCGACCAAAAGCACATGTTACCATGCGGTTTACGTTGCCATGGACAACGAGAGAAAACAGCGCGAGTTGAATTATATGCCACTTTTAGTTGGCGATTTCTAATCCGATTAAAAAGTCCACCGTTGCCGCAACTGCCGTCGTACCTTCGATGCGGTACGTTGCTCAGAAAATTTCGCAAATTGATTTTCGACCAAATAGACAGAGAAAGAAAACCGCTACTGAGGCTGAGAGATGATAAATTTGCATATTATTTCAAAATACGACCAACGAGATACTTAAATGCATGCTCTTATTAAACGACGATTACGATAACTAGGAGATATATAAAAGTAGTTTCGCAGTCGGATGGTCAATATACAATCGGATTTTTATATATATAAAACCTAACTAAAGCATATGTAAATATATTAAAAATATTATTAATAAAGATAATTGTTATATATATAAATAAAATAATTTATTAATATTTAATATCTTTTCAATTTCGTATCAATATAAGCTTTATTTAGAATAAAAATAGAATAAAATAGAAATATAATACATATTTATAAGGATATGTAACAAAAAATTATATACATAATGTGTAGTTATATATATATATATATATATATATATATATATATATATATATATATATATCTAAAATACATGAAAGATTTTACATGTACCCTTTAAAATAAAATCTCGTACCAAGATATACAAATCCTCGAATTTATGTCCATCCTCATATTTGCAAGATAAATTTGAATGGCGTTAGAAGATTAGAAATTAGCAAACGTAGAAGATTGGTCTATTTCTAGTTACAGAAATTTAAATCCTTATCACATAGATGATTTGTCTTGTATAAAATATAAAACATATCATTTTTTACGGACTTGAAAAAGGCCTCATATAAAAAAGACTTTCGTTTTGTATCTACGATATTTTATTCCATTAAAAGAAATTTCTTCTTTTAAAAGATCGTAAAAATAAGATTGTAAAAATGATATCAATAAATAATGCAGTTACAAAGCTAATCATGTTACGCAATATAAAATTAAAATTTATTATTTTAACATAAAAATGTTTTATTTATCATAATCACAAGCTGCGAAGCAATTTTTCTCATCTCAAATATTATTTAATTCCATATTGCATAACGTAATCTAATTACAAGACTTATATAAAGTAAATATAAAGTAAAAAATATAGGGTAAAAAAAGAAGAACAAATTATTATGCAACGGAATTATGCCGGGCATATGAAAATTTCCTAATGTCTCCATAATGAAATATCACAATAATTCTTTGTTGTGAAAGAAATTATCTGCGACAAAGAATTAATTAAACAAATAGACAAAAGCGAGATTAAGTAAGAAATGTAAAAATTATTTTGTCGAGAGGAGGAAACCTTATCCATTAAAAATATATCAGCGGTGAGACTTGGTTCGAATGGAGAAAATTGCGCGCTCCATTAGAGGAAGACCGTCGATGAGAAAATGCGGTCTCGCGTTTCACTAATCCCCAGCGATACAAAAGGAAGCTGAAAGGGAAAAGGGATAGAGCAAGAAGATTAATGAAGTATCTGCCATGACGGAGAAAGAGGGAGAGGAGGAGGGGGAGAGAGAGAGAGAGAGAGAGAGAGAGAGAGAACTTAATTTCATGGGGCCACCCGGTATTCGACCGACCGTGCGCATATTCTGGAAATTACGAAGATTTACCGGCGAGCTGTTGCGCTTCCACGTGCAGCCATACACGTATCAAAAGCTCCGAAGTTACCATCCGTTACTCCCCGCGGATAAGCGCAAAAGCTCGAGTAAACACCGAGTATACGCTCACACCGAGTACGCCGTACGTTGAAAATTCACTATAACAGCGAAATCTCGGGAATCCTTTCTCTATTAATTAACGCGCGAAGCTGCACATCAAACCTATCAAAATTTTTTTCCATAAAATTGGAGAAATACGTAGAAATTAAATCAACAAGATACAAATATTTTTGTTACTTAAAATAAAAAATTCGCAAGTCTAAAAAAATGTAGATTAATTATTAAATTAATAATCACAAGTAGCAATCAATCATTCTAACTTTTGACGATAATATTGTAATATTGTGTTTCATATGATTTTATGGATTTTTAAAACACAAAGAGAATATAATTGTCAAACACGGCGAATAAAACGGCGACAAAAGTGCAAATCGTGCAAGAACTGAGGTTACAATATTTTCGAAAAATCTAAAGAGATTTGTTTAACATTTGTTGATGATTTGTTTAACTCGTTGATATGAATAGTAAAATAAAATTTTTTTTCCCTTTTCATTTTAATTTAATGTTTCATGCAAATACGATATTGCTATGATTTTTCTCATGGCAGATTTTATTATAACTCGCTTTTATAGACACAGAAAATAAATAGTGCTCAAATGGAACGCGGTAATATTCGCATTCGTTAGTTACACGTCTTGATCTCGAGATGGAAACTAGAGAAGTTTATGTGTCACATAAAACCGCAACGATGTTCCAAAGATGAAGAAATAATTGCATTAAACTCGTGAAATTAATTTTAAACTCAACAATACGTATCTATAAAATGCACCTCCTTTTTTATTACTGCAATTTGCAATTTTTTTATTTTGCTTAGAATAAACTACTTTTTCGCGTTCTACATAAATTTTAATTAAATTAAAAACTCTTCTTCCGTACCGCTGCGTTAAATTACATTAAAAATAAATAAGTTTTCGTTTGTAGTCATATTTTTTATAAATTCAATTTTTTTAATGAAATTAACATGTTATCGTTCCAATTATTTTTTCTAAAAAAAAAATTATTTTCTTCCATTAACAGAACAAAATGTCATATATTTAAAATACTAGGTAGTACTCGGTAGGAAATTTGAAAAAGGATTGAATTATTCGGTCACCCGATATATATTTCGCCGAGATATTCCGAATGCGACAGAGATCTACTGACACCCTGTTGCTTCCTCATGGAAAAGTGTATGAGAATACACCGACGAGTCCTCGCACACGTGCCTATGTAACAAAGCGGTTTTCCAAATTCCATCAATGAAATATCGCATCGAAATATTGGACGGTGCGACACTCAAAATTAGAGACACCATATAAATACTGATAGCAAAAGAGTAAAAATATCATATAAAAATATCATATAATCTTCTCTAATATCAGTAAAAATATCATATAAACTTGTTCTCAATTTTATATTTTTGGAAATATCTAGACCGTATTAGCCACAAGCGTCCTTTTGTTTCTCGCGTTACATTCTCTGCCATTCGTCAGCTTCTCGAAAATCGTAACCAAATCCCCTTTAAAAAGAAAAAAAGAATCAAAAACGACATACTAGTTCGATACATCTAGAAAAAAATTTTGTTGATAAAATAAAATAAAAAGAATCAAATATCAAATGCCACTTCCAGAAGAATATAAAATGAAATGTACATTCAACACGACAAAGTACCAAAGTGGCGTGCAACTATTTTGCGAAGATAAAAAATTATATAATATTTTACAGTGCGACTTAAAACGGAATTAATAATGTTATTTAGCCAATAAAAATCGTATTTATGTTTTATGGCTCATCGAGCGTGCGACATAGCGTGTGTTATTATATATAGTATATAGTAGTTTATTTCATCGTATCTCATAAATTACAAGCGAGATATTAAAACCGATAGCTTAATATAAGAAATAAAGGGAAGGGAGGTGTAATTATGATAGTAATTTTTCTGTGCGATACTTTTTATCGAAAGGTATAACAATGTATAAAGTAGTTAAATATATTAACGATCTATTTGAAAATATATCCACCGCTAATAAATTGATAATAAACGATATAATAATAGCGCACAAATACATTTTAACTTTTAAGCCTACTATGCATTTGTATGCATTTGTATGCCTTGTATAAGTCTAAAATTAATAAAGATAGACTGCGTATAGATTTACGGATCACTTTTATTTCCGTTTCCAAAAAGCATGCTCTTAAAATGCTGCCATCTATGTCAGATATACTCTGCATTTATTCGGAGCGATGTTACCGCATAAATGCATAATAAAGCATTGTTACCGCCGAACAATTCGCAATGTTTGCTCTCGGGGAGAAAAACATCGAACGGCTTTCGCGTAATTGCATTCGGCAAACAACAGCGATAGTCGCGGGCGTCGAGGAAACGCCAAGTTGGCGGAGCGATAAATTCAGTCCGCGAGAAAAAACGGGCAAGTACTCATTTTTTTAAGAAACCGACTGCGTATTGTTAAAGAAGACGTACAATCGGGCGAAAGTTCGCGTGATACTCCTCCGTGAAACGCCCACGATATTTTCCTATTAAAGATAGCCAAGACACTGTTTTCTTCACGTCAACGTGATTTCTTCTGCATCATGAACAAAAAGATGTTTATCGCTAAAAATATACAACTCAAATGAGTAAATACTGCATAATTTATAAAAAAAAATAAGCTGCAGTTATTAAATGTCAGTTGAATTTTTATCTTAAAGACAAACGAAATATGAAATTGACTGATTAGAATTAATTTGGTCCAATAATACTAACTTTGAATATAAAAAAACATAAAATAAATTGATTAAATATGAAATTAAGTAAATGTTTAAGTAATCAATAATTTATATCAAAATTTAAAGTAAAAATTTATTTATTGTTTTAGAATTTTTATATTTTCATATATTGGCTTAAAGTATTTTTGATTCTTTAAACAGGTTTTTTTTCATATTACACGATACATAATATTATTAATAGAATTCTATTCTGAAATCTGATACAAGTTATAAAGTGATTTTAAAGTGATAAATATTTAAAAAATCAGACTATACAAAATTACAAGCATAATTTGATTCTGAAATCTAATACAAATTATAGCTCATCTGAAATAAATTTTACAAAATATATATTAGAAGAATTCGAAAACAAAATAATATAAATATATTAAAGCATTTGTCAAATAAAAAGCAGTTCAAATAAATTTTGAATGTATTTATGAATATATTTCATACATTATAAGTATAAGTATTTTTCTCATATATCGATTAAGAATACATATTTTTTTTCTCAGCGTTAATATTTACTTAATATTGCATCAGAATTTCAAACCGAATTCAAAAGACGAAAAATTTAATTTGCATCGAGGTGTATCCATAAATCAATGTACAATAATTGTTCCGAATTGCAGACAAATTTAGCGTAGCGATGGTTCGAAATATTGTGCTTGTTAATATCAAACAGCTATTATCATCGCGATACAGAAGCGATAATCCGCGTGAATCAGCGACAACTGTTCAATTCCATTTAATCGTTTTCCCTAATGTTGTTATTCTAAATGAATCCTTCGTCGAAATAATTTAGCTTCAGAAAATTATCAATTATCCTCTACAACACAGCTGAATAAAAAAAACAACAAAAACAATAAAAACAATAAAACAAAACAATAAAAACAAAAAAAATAATTAAAAATAAAAAAAATTTAATATGTCTATTTTTTTCTGTATTTTTCTCTTTATCGTCGACGTAATTCCTGTTATAACGAATTGAAGGTCTTAAAAATAAGTTGTGAGAATAAAAATGCAACGAAAGATACTTTTCGAGATATTGCAAATCTCTACGACGCGAAAAATTGTCACAAGATACTCCATCGAAATGTGGCATTTATAATTAAAAGAATACATGAAAAATATGAAATATAATATTATTTCTAGAATATGATTGAATGTATTACGTCATTTTTTAAAAATATTTATATCTGCAAGCACTGGTATGTGGGCGTAAAACTTTGTAATAAAAATTTTAAATAAATATTTATGATACACGTATCAAAAGATTTTAATTCAAATATTCATCATATAAACAAGTAATATTTACTTCCCGACATTATTACTAAAGTTCCTTATAAAAATGTACGAGCGCGCGGACGAGCGAACATTTTATATTTTACAACGAGCGATCTCCGAAGCGCAACAAGTATATTGACTATCGATTGCAACGTCTAGAATTTGTGGAGGTGCGAAATGCTCGTCATGGAATTTACACACTCGACTAAACTGTCGTAAAGAATAACACTTCAATAAGATATATATATATATATATATATATATATATATATATATATATATAAGTACAAGCAAAACTCTACCCCTTCTTTCTATTTCTATTCCGACTTCCGCGTATTTCATTTCCAGAAAATATCCGCGCGAAAAATATGAAAATAACATGCTTGAAACGCATAAAGTAAATACACTTGAAATTTTCGTAGTGATATACCGGTCGTCGGCGCGTAATTAACATGTCATCGTTAATTGTTGTTTTTTTGCCGGACGTATTAACATTTCAATGAATTTCAGTGAATTTCAGAAGAAATCTAATTATCGCAAAAGTACACATTATAATCTCAGAAATTGAATTTTAATACGTACACTTTGAATTTTCTCTCAATTTTTAAATTAATCAAAAACATGTAACATGCATATATATATATATATATATATATATATATATATAGTTACAATGATCTATAATAAATTCTGACAAATTAAGAACTTTAATTATTAAGTAAGTTTCTAAAATAATTCATTAGAAACAATTAATACATTTGTTAATAATTCTATATCTATCTATATCCATTATAAATATTATTCAAAAATATTTTTTTTATTCATATTTTATATTTTAAATAATCAAGTATATTATATTTCGCGAAGTATGATATGCAATCTGAAAGCTATATTTTAGATTTATCTTTTTGTTCAATGAATCGGAAGGATACTTCTTCTCCCAAAGTACCTTTTCTACTTCCAATTGCGTTCAAAGAGATTTATTTAATTTTTCCGGATGTTATCAGCAATAAGCAAAAGAAAATAAAGCGTCACGATTTTCCATTTTCTACAAACTACTACGTAAAAAGTTTTCTCTTTATTATATATCAATTCATTTATCACAGAGATAATTTAAATTTCTCAAGACTAGATTCCACCAACAAAAATCTTTTAATTATCTTTTACATCTGCAATTATAGATAAAGAAAAATGAAAGCTCAACAATTAAAGAAAAAAATAAATGCAAAATATGTTTTATATATATATATATATATATATATATATATATATATATATAAAGAAGACTATTGATAAAAATCAAAATTCTATAGTTTAGGAAACTGGAACATTTGGAAATGTGAGATTGGTATTCAATTATGCTTGTTACAACATACTGTAAATGTACACATATCGGTGTAACTATAAATTTCCGATCAAAAGCAATAATAATTAAATTGCATATTAAATGTGCTCGCAACATATTGGCGATTAAATGCACTAATATATATTATAAAATTATGTATCGATCACGTATTGATCACGTTCTGATTATATAAAAAAGAAAATTAATATTTCCTTAAAATTATTTTGATTTTCTTCAGAAAATTTCTTTAAAAAACAACTGACGATAAAAATATTTAAAAAATTTTTAATATTAAACATTTCAGTTATTAACGATCAAATTAAATTTCTATTAAAGAAAGTTACTGGGGCAAACTGAAGATCAGACATCAGAGGTGTAACGATTCAAAATTTAATTAATGATCTTTTCCCTCGCCTCAAATCGGCTAGCACTTGAATCTATTCAAATGAAATGTACTATGATATTAATTTCATATCTGTTGGACAGCAGACACGATTTATCTATAGTTAACGGAATTCGACGTCAAATATATGATTGGCATGAATTACCATAATGTTATACTCGATTTAATAATACAATATGATACCAAAATAGATCAATGAGGCAATATAGTACATAATAGTATACATTTTTTATTAATATTTTTACTTTTGTTACAAACTTGTATGCAATTTGAATACGCTCCCCCTCCCTTCTCCCCCCCCCCCTCAAACGCGATAAGACAAGAAACGATAACCGTAAACTTCGGCACGAAAGATCAGTGACCACCTGAACTGCTAATTATAGAAGCGTCGTTTAACGCGGCGTGTGATCATCGATTAGCGTGCAATGATGCACAACGCCCACGTTAGCCGACAATAATTACCGTCCTTTGCATGTTTCGCGTCACGTGCATTAATCGATCTCCTTGCTAACGTAAGGACCTCGTCTCGTCCTGAAGAAAGAAGACACGGCGCACTGCTCATAAATATTCGAGTCGAACAAATCCTAATTAAACATGTGTCGATCCTGGTTAGGATTAAGAAAGATTTGCCGATTAAGCCTCAATTGCATAATGTTTTAAATTAAAATATGCACCACCGGACTCCAAAGAGGACTATTCGAGAAATTCAAACTCGACTTTTCCTTGAAATTATTGAAAAACAAAAAAGAGTAAAAAAAAACTGAAAGGCTCTTTTAAATTAGAAATGTAAATACAGTACAAGTAAAATGTTGTAATAAAATGTTAATTAGAGTGCTGGTTTATTTAATCTGCTTTAAGAAGATTTGTAATCGCGTGTGTTGTACATGCGTGGAGAATTAAGAAATAATTTATCTAATGTCCGATCAAAGTGTTTCGTGAAAATACGTTAAACATTAATTTATGACTTATAAGTTACATTGAATAACACATTATGTATTTTACGCTGATCTTTTCAAGCTCGCTACTTTATTAATATAAAAGTAATTCATTATATTATATATATAATGAATATAATCTGTTATATCTGAGATGATATACGTAATTATTTATAAAAAAAAAGAAAAAAACATTAGACAAAGGTCTTAGAACCTGAGGTATATTATTAATATTCCCAGAGATACTTAAGACATAGAATTAGAACGTTTAATTAAAATTAAAGTTATTTTAAATATTACGAGAGAGAAGAAAACCAGGATAAATGCCATGGAGTAAATAAAATTGCCAAGTAAAATTTTCACAATGCATATTATTATAGTTACACAGTTGACATTAATATTGATAATAAAATAATTAAAAGAAATACATTTTTTACATATTATAATCGCTATAATTATTCTGATAAACTTATATTCTCTATATGCCCTCTGGCAATCTTTCAATAATTACGTACAGTCTAATGATTATAAACTTCGCAATATCTTGTGCTATCTAGCGAATTCTATTTAAAAGTCTCGCGAAAGAAATAATCTCTGCGTCAGTAACATTATACCAGTAATACGATCCTCGATATCTCTCCCTAGCCTTAATGAATAATTGATAATTCTAGAAGAAAAATCGAACGAACGCGTGGATGAAATGCTCGTGGGAAAAAAAAAAAAAAAAAAGAAGTTCGTCGTTATCGGCAGAATATCAGCCAGTAATATTAATTCGTCGCTTACTCTCGCGTTAAATGGCAGATTTATGTATCTCGCGGCGAATCTCCTACACTTACCTTAATATCGAATCGCACAATGCGCCACCAGGTATTATCGGTTACGTGTTACACGGGGTGGTTAGCGATTAGCGAGATAAGTAACGCAGAAATGGTCTAATTTCCGCGAGGGCGAGCAACTTGTGTGCGCTCTGCAACTTTATTCGCCAACTCGAGTTGCGTTCAACACGCGAGCACATTGTTTGCGACTGCAAACACACGATATATTCATCGGAAACATCGTAATTCGCGAATCGCGATGTTGAAGAGTGCATCTATAACATAGGCATAAAATATATTTAACCCCTTTGTAAGCGCGCGGCCGCTCTTTTCTCTCTGTCTCTGGGGACCTTCTTTGTCTCTATCTTCAAAAATGCCCGAAAGGAAAATGCAAACCCTCCAAACTCGATGACCCTCGGCTAAATTAAACGGCCTGTTGTGGCCTACGTGATACGTGATTTCGATAAAAAAATCTCCATTTTTTTTTGCCTTACTCCTCTAATAGCGATTTTCCCCTGTGGAAAAATTCCATCGTCTAAATGCAATTTACGTGTTCTAACTGAAACGATGGGTTTATATCAGGAAAGTATATAAGGTTACCAGTTAGGTCTAAAATAAATATAAGAGGAATATGTATATTGCAACACAAATGCTTAATATATACTAAAACTGATAAATTAATTTCTTAAATAATATTTAATAAACATTTTTAATAAACAGCGAATTTATTCGATATCAAAATATTAATCCATTAAAATACGCAAAATTAATTGTTTTTAATTTTAATAAATTATTTGTTATTTCTAAAATATTAAATCTTTATGAATTAACGAATAATAGACAAACAATTAATATTCGTTCCAAAAAAAATCCATTATTATGTAGATACACCAATAATTTAAAAGATAATATATTACTAAGATAATATAGTAGCGTAAAGATATAATAATAATTTAATTATTTAATAAATCATATTTGCTTCATTCGTTTACCTTATTCAAATAATATTATCCCTTGATATTATACCTTCAGTAGCCTGATAATAAAATTGCTTTATTTTCTGTACTGCTCCCGATAATATTTCCCGCTTTTCGCTATGACATTCGATCGCCGTTGGCGGAGACAATTTTCAGGATAGCAATTGCAGTCGCGTAATATCTGTTCGTAAATTTAAAACTCGTCCGCATTTTCCGCCTCAGTCGAAGACCGGATTTACACGCGTAATATACTACTGCGTTCCTGATATTGGCAATCCGGCAACGATAAAGTGTAATGACAGTAGTCGTCATCGCTGTATCTGATGAGACGCTCGAGTACATACTTCATGCGCGTTCCACATACCGCATATAAAACACGCAATATTGATATATAACTCCATAACTTCAATGCACGGCACGATTTAACAATGCACGCCAACATCTTCTAACGACAGATAATTAACTCAAATAAAGGAGAACGAGAGGAGGAGAGGAGGATAGAAAAAGAATGAGAGAGAAAGAGATAGAAAACAATCTACCCGCCTTATTAAAAATTTAATACGGTACATATTAAATGTTTTATGTCTCTTAGTATATATATATATATATATACTCATAATTACATAATTTATTGATGTACCGTAGACTGTTTATATATGGATTTATATCATATAATTTATATTAATTAAATATGTATGTACATAAATTAAATAAATACATATGCGTGTAATTAATATTTAATTAGATGAATTTTAAATTAGATAATATTTGCCAATCGATTTGCTAACGCCCAGCGAATATTTAAAGCTTACGCGAGTTCAATCATCTTTCCTAGTGTTTCGTCTGCATGATGACGATTCCGTGAACGCGAATGTGACGTGCCAGTATTTCGCGTGCATACGAGTCCTAACTCACCCCTGTCTTACCCTCATGCTTTTTATCATTCGCAGAAACATGCAATTAACGTCAACATATCCGCGCAGTAAAAAAGGCTCATCAGAAATTCTACGAGCAGCGTCGACTTTCAGAAATTGGCGTTATGGTTATCAGCACGATCAAGGTGTGATAATTTATGTAATTGCAAATATCATAGAAAGTGTAAAGGCTCGAGAGAGGCTTTCGCGGCAGTTGGACAGCGTGATAAAAGAGAATGATAAAGCGCCGTAATTGTGATTGTATTATAGAGATAGAGATCGATGGATATATAAAGTTAATGAGCCAATGGATATAACAGCGTATGTCATTTCTTCTTTATCATTCCATGAATAACACAGATATAGAAGATTGCTTAAATTTTCAATTTAATCATTTTTAAGAAAAATGATCAAATATGTTATACAAAAAGACAAATTTCTTAGAAAGAATTACTGATATGGAGTACTCATTTTGCAACAATATAGACCATTAAATTTATACAACCATCTTATTGATTGGAATGTAATTTTAAAATGATCTTAAATATATAAGATATATAAGAACTAACCAATCTTAAATAATTGTTTTTTTTCTGTTATGAGTAAGCTCAATAATTTTGGACACAAACGAATAATTGATGATACAGAAATTAAATACGGAAATTGATTGATTTGAACGAGAATTTAAGAATAATTTTTGACATAATATGATTTAAAACACGTGAAGACGCAAAAATAATTAATGTTAACCCAGAATACTTTGCCTTCTTGCAACAAGACCGCTGTCGTTAATGATCTGCATTTTGCTCTAAATATTACAGGCAACCTCTCATTAAGACGACATCATTAACGAACGATTCTTTACGTGATTCCAAACTGCTGATGGATTAAAAATATCCTATAAAAATTTTCATTGACCTTTTCTTTCCCATTTTTTTTTCCTTTTCCAAGTGTTGTAAAGATTTAAAAAAATAATTTTCTTATTCAAAATTAAAAATATATTAAAACAAATTTTTTTGTTCCAGAAAAATATGTGATTTATAAGAGATAGAAAAAAATTCAAAAATATAGAAAAAAAACCGCTTTCACAACATCAAATAATCATTGAGATTTGATTAGATAAAGTGCTCGTAATTCTAGAAATTTACCAATTTAAATTTATCTTAGCCATTTTTTATACATAATGCGTTCTTGTATTCTACTACTCACCTCTATAAAATACGATTCTTATCTTTAATACATCCCCTTTCTCACGTAATTGTTACGGACTTTCTCATAATCTAAAAAATAATCTAAATAATCTAAATAATCTAAAAATCCTAGTACTTAAATTTATTTCCTTTATCTCACATCCACGTCAATTGGTTGCATCAATCTCGATTCTCGATGCAATACAAAGCACAAGCCAACAGTCCTGCGCCTAGCAACAGGTGGACCCCGGGGTCATCGTAGAGGTTTGCACACAACGCGGCCCGGGAAATCGATAGTAATTATCCGCCAGCTCCCGTACGTAAATATCTCTGAAGTATACGGAATTCGTTTACGTATCGTGCAATCGATGTCGGTATTATCTAATCAAGACAAACATTCTTATGGTGAATTCAGCGTAAAATGGATTGGCAGAATTCTGAATTTTATCTTCACAATATATATACTCGATGTAATGAAAGTTTAAAACACCATTCAGACGGTGTTTTTTTCTCTGTCGCGACCTAGATAGTCAAGTACGATAGTTAGATTAAGATATTCTAACTTTACAAGGTGCAACAAGTTTTCTAACGCACAATAACATTTAGGATAAAGTACATTTTATACAAGAGAAGAATAAGAAAATTTCTTTTAATTAAAAATAATATAATACATTTTCTCTAGTTCAATTTTAGACAACATTTAATTTGTAGTGCAACGCTGCATTGTTTGAAAGATAAAATATTTCGAAAAAATTTCACAGAATATTTCTCAAAAAAACAAATTTAAACTTAACTTTATATGTACAAAGATTTATATGTACAAAGAATGTTAAAAGATTCAATATTTTATTAAGCTATATTTGTTTTATATTATTTCATTTTAAAGCTTATTGTAAAGTTTTATAATAAGAATCTTTACAAAAATTTATAAAAACTTTACAATAAGCTTTTACAGTGTTCTTTTTTTAGTCTTTTGGTGCAACATAGTTTAGTTTAAGGTCATACATATATAGTTATAACGCTCTTTCACGCGATATGACATTGACGTGATGCAAAATTATAATTGGGACTGTACCCGGACCGCAAGCTCACTGATAAAATATTGATCGCCGCTAGTGGAGTTCTGATAAGCAACACACACCGAAGCCGGCGTTATCGATAGCAAAACGTATCCTCAAAGGCAACGCTGTCTGTAACGACACTATCGTCATTTCAACCTCCAATCTTGGCTTTTACCCGTCCGGAAAGAAACTGCGAAAAATCACCCCTGAGAGCAGCCTCGAGTTCCAATCAGCTCCTCCGGGAGAAACGGGATATCGAATTTTCCTCTCCGGAAGGGTGTCCGTAATGTTGCGAGCGTTTACCTCATACTAAGACACTACACTATTGCTCCGGTAGGAAAAAAAAAGAAAAAAAAAAAAGATAGAAGGCATTTTATCAGCATAAAGGAATCACATCTCTGAATAATCGGAATAACTTTCTTTTGCGAATTTTGATGAGTAATACGACAAGTAAGATAAAATTTTCATTTCGATAAAAAAAGCTACTAAACTTTCCATATTAACGTTAACAATAAACGATTAGTAATTTATTTTTGCATAATAGAAATACATTAATCAATTAATTATTGATACATATTTATGTTCGAAATTATTCGTATCGAATTTTAATCAAGAGGCGAAATTATTGTTATTCATTTATCTTGGAAGTTTAATTAATTCGCGAAGGTTTTTTTTAAGCACATCCCCGTGAAATATTTGCGTGTATGACCACTATGTCACCAAGAGTTTAATCCTCCGAATTTATGTAGCCGTACGTTCCACTTATTGTTAGGTCGAACGCGCTCGATCGATGTGTGCTGGTGCGCCATTTAAATGCAAATCGGTTTTGCACTTTAATGCTGATTCACTTTTTTGTCGGTGTAAACGGAAGCGACGTCACATAAATCATAAAATCGGAAATGGCGTAATTGCGAGATTAATTAATTTCCGTTAATTTCCTCGAGGGACGAGGGAAGAGGGAGGGGAGGGGGGGGAGGGGGAGGGATTCTCCTTTCGACGACGCACGGAGAACAGCCACGATTATTTCCGGCCTCACAAAGCACGCGCGACGCGTGCTTTCGAGCTTACAGGAATTCCGGTGGCCACTTTATCGAGCATGCGATGAAGCCGGACGAGACGTGTTCCCGTGCCGAGCTATACGATAGCTTCAAAGATCAGGATACGTTATGCCTTCGTGTAGGAAATGTATACACAGCACACAAAGAGGATCAGAGGCGCACCGCTAAGGCGTACCGTTTAAAAGGATCCAGGTATTTTGTAGAGGACAAAGACATCTTCTAGTAACATCAATTAAAATCCGCTCTGCAACTGACCCGAAATGAAATTGTAACTATAAAATATACCTAAAAATGTAATTTTATTATCCAATCAACGGTGAGAATCTAACTGTGAAAATTGAAGTATTCCAAATAATGAAATTTAATAACAACAGTCTAAATTTTGCGCAATAAATTAAATTAATTTTAAAATTATTAACGAAAGTAATATTCCATATTGTTTTTATATTAATTTAAAAACTGAAAAAATTTTTAATTAATTTTTAATAATTTTTAATTAATTTAACGGCGTTAACTTGGAAATAACTTCGTTATTTTTAGAAGAACGAGATTCCCGGTTGGTTTAAATGATATCATTTCTCCAAATAAGTCACTTCATCTTTTTACACATGAATATGTGCGAATGCCAGCTGCGCGCGGTAAATAAAATTCGAGCGTGCGGTTGAATTTTCCACAATGTAGGTAATTGCAATGTATCATGGCAACGAAGAAACGCGACCTCGTTAGAGTCGTAGCTGTGCGAGTTAATTTAATTAATCTGACACCAGAACCGCAATCTTCTTAGCACAGAAATCCGATCCATGACTTCCGCGCGTATCCTTATACGTATACATATGTGTACAAGATTCTTATCTAGCGCAGATAACATGAAGCAGATAACATTAAGATAATCTGCCGTTGAAGATTGCGCGCGATTCCGTAATATTCACGACGATATTGTCTTATTGTTAAATCAATCAATTGATAACACACGTGTACAAAAAAGTTTCAACCCGAAAAATAGAATCCAAAAGACAAAAAAATATAATGTTAACAAAAAGCGATCAATCTCATAATTAGTAATTTTTATTAATGTCATCAAGAACAAAAAAAAATAGTTTCTTTAAAAGTTTTATGACATCATTGAGAACGAAAATTTATTTAACTTCGTTAATAAAGGATTTATTTGCAAAGGAAATAAAAAAATAATTAAAAACGAATAATCTACGATTACGCATTAGTGTCATATTTAATTAAGATTCCTTTCTTTCTCTCTTTCTCTTTCCACTTCTCTCTCGGGAGATCTCGGAAATCGCGGGGTAAGCAACTTTTTCTGGGAGCATCGCATCGTAATTAACGCCACCTTCCTCTCTTCGTAAACTGAGAAAGGAAAGAGAAGGACGATTTCAACAAAAGATTACTTCCCTGAAAAGGACGAAGATATAACGAAATTTCCGAATAATGTTTAGAGGATTGGAGGATTATTTATCACATAATTCCTTGGGTTTTCAACGATTTGTATCCAACATATATGTTAATCCTGTAATCTATCTTTTATCTTACTTAAAAATTTATATAATATAGTTTATAATAATGATCATTACGTAACATAATAGGATGAATACAAAGTAAAATTTGATGAACTAACATCCCCGAAGATGATAAGAAAATTATAGAAGCATGTAGCTCTTGTTGCATGTCCCGTCTTTTCTCTCAACCAAGTGCATCATATTAAATTACAATACATAATTAAAAAAAAGTAAGTAGTTAACTATGAAGAATACTGTGTTTTACAATTTTTTTTTTTTATTTAAATAGAACGTTCCATTTAAATAAAAATAGAATTTCATGTTTCTCCGAGACAAATATTGTCAGTGTCTACAATAAAGGTTTATTGCCCCAAGGTAAAGTAAGTCATATGGTAAGTACGGTAAGACTGTTTTGATTTATTTTACTTTGCACTCCTCCAGGAAGAACGGAAGGTTTTTCATCATTTGAAAAATAAGCGAACCATGATGATATTTTGAAATGCTTTATGTACACTTTGCGCATAAATCTTCAAGCAAATCTAAAGCAGCAACGGTATACGAGAAGCAGCGTTTACTTTGTACTTCGCTAAAAGGTCCGTACCTAAATTCATCGAACCTAATGGAGTCGAATGGAGTATGTATATGTATGTGTGTATGCGTGTATATATTGAAAGCTCGGCGCATCCTAGCAACTCTCCGATCAAACGCATCGATATGTTCTTACTAATTAGTAGTAAAACAGCATATAGCCGCGATCGCAATTATGAGCGCAGCAAACAATATTATGGCAAATTGTCTTGTCGGGGGGGTTTATATTGATTCTTGTTCCGAAGATGTAATACGTAATAATACGATTGTTCTATAGCGCACTACTGAATGAACTACTCGATTTAAATTGCCATATAATTTTAGTTATTTTATTTTGATTATTATTATTCTTTTTAATTTTAGCTTTTTGATTTTGAATTTAGATTAAGAATTATTTATATCTCTATATTATGATTTTGATATTATTTTTAAGCATATGATTTATTATTTTAATATATTATAATTATTTTATTCTTGTTATTATTAATTATTAAACTTATACTTGTTGATTAACATATAAGAGAAGATATTTCAATTATAACATTTAATAATATTTTAATGACTTGACATTAAAATGAAATTTAATATCTCGAGTTATAACGAGAATTATAAAATAAATCGATATCAAGAGACGAGATATATCGCTTAAAATATCAAAAGATATATTAAAATACGCACAAATGCATATGCATATCAAGATATGCATATATAATATGTAAAATAGAATTCTACTTTAAAATCTGATGCAAATCGCAGATCGTGTAATGTAATTCGTCTCCAGAACAGATTGTTGAAGGCATTGTATAGGATGAAATGCACTGTACATCGATATTAATTTGTAGCTCGTGCAACAGATGCGCAACAATCGATAGCTGGGGGGGGGGGGAGGGGACGCCGCAGCATCCGTATGACTGTATTCCTCGCGAGTGCAACAAGTCGCGAGTTCGCGGTAAAACCCAATTGCAAAGGCAATCTGCGTTACATCCTCCGGTTGAACTGCACGAACAATAAGTCTGCGCGATCTTTTTTGTTTTTTTTTTTTATACACGATAAAATCTGTATTATAAAATAGAGAAAAAAAAGTAAGCGTAAATGTGTGTTTGTATTAATCAAAATCGATCTGTTCAGATTCACTACAAATTCATGAGATTTTTTTGTGAGAACAATCTTCGCAAGGAAACATTTTATTCTTAATATATATTAATAACTTATATAAATTTATTTAGTTATTTTAACAAAATTGTACAAAGAAATTTGTACAATTATAACTATTGACACATCAATTATTATAAATATTAAAAGTAATTTTAAAAAATTTTATCATGTTTGATACAAAAAAACTTAGCAACAAAATCATATTATAATTAATATAAGAAACTTTTAATATTTTAGTTAAACCAAAAGAAAAGTTTAATTTTATTTTTCCATACACTATTTGAAAATAGATAAATTGATATATAATGTTTTGGTACATTTTAATGGTAATATGAACAAATCATAACAATGTATGGAGAAAGTGCGAATAATCCAATATTTTATTCAAATTAAAAATTGACATTGATTTAATTAAACATATTAATAAATATTTGGAACGGAATATTTATGTAGTATAGATCAAAGAAATATTTTGAAACGAAATGAGATATTCTCTTTTAATTATACGGAAAATTTGAAAATCAAAATAGTTGATGTGATGAAATACTAAATAAATTAAAATTCATCAGAATCATTCAATGATTCTTAATATTCAATCGAAATACACCACATATGGCGGAGCTTTATATTCTCTCTCAAAATTCCCTCTCGAATGAAGTAAAGCGTTTGACGATGTTTCAAAAAGCTGCACAAAGACGCTCAGATGGAATTTTAATAAACGGCACGTGACTGTGAAGGTAGATTCTGTCACGCACGGGAAACAGAAAATCTCGATAAAACTGCGCATGTATTCAGACCTACTTATCGTTTATTCCTCTACATTTGCATAATCTTGCTAACCCTCACTTGCTTAACTTTCATTATCATTCTGTAATTGATTTTTAATAATTAAAAATTAAAAATTAAAAAATATTAAAATATTAAATTCAATTTAATAAAACTAATAAAAATCAGTATTAAGTATATGTGCGAGAAATGAAATACATATTTAAATAAGTTACATAATTAAAACGTTAACATTTTAATTCGAGTCTAAATCAAGTTTAAATCAAGTTTTTTTCAATACATTTTAAAGATTTCAATGTCAAAATACATAAAACTATTAAGAGATTCATAACAATGTCTATGTCAATGACCTGAATTATAAATTATTTCATGAATCAATGATGTGAGATACACAATCATAAAGTTAAAATCGGAAATCTATTAATAAGATTATTATCCAAATATATAGCAATGAAGTCAAACCGATTATAACTTGGTAATGAAATTGGTAATAATATTTTACGAAATAATATAAAAATACATAGTATGTATTATTATAATATATTAAAACTTATATATAAAAAAAGCAAATTTAAAGATTATTTTCAGAAATATTTTTCCAAAGTTTTTATTCAATGCTATTAAAAATTACAAATTTCTTTTATATATGATATTTATTCTATTCATTCCTTATACAATTTTATATTGAAAAATATATTTATCGTTATCGCTGTTAAACGTAATTATTAATTTATAATATCATGTGAACTATCACGTGAACTTTTTACAATATACATCTCTTATTTATATTGAATAAATTTTAATGAAAGCTACATAGTAACTAAACGAAGAGGATGCAATTTCTGGAGTAAGAGGGCCGCAGCATGTTTTTAATTAATGTTCTGTAGAATTACCGCGAGTTTCACGATATACTCATGAAATTTCGTACTTGATGTTAAGAGCATCGCTCTCAACAGAGTTTGTTTCAATCAACAACGCGATGTCTGACTAGTCACGGACCATTACTACTGGATTGCGCACTCATAGTTTGCCTTTTGCAAATTACGATCAGAAATATTAATTATTAATTATTGAAAATTATAAAAGCTATCATATCTAATCAAATTTTCAATAAGAAAAAGGACAAAAGTGACAAAAAAATATACCTGCAACATATGTATGTTCTCGCAACTACTTTAATAAAGTTCAATTTCTTTTATATCCTTTTAGAAATAACAATTAATAAATAAATAAATAGATAATCAAATACATGAAATATAAAATATATAATTGATATATGAGTAATGTATAATAAATGAATTTGTTAGATGAATAATTAATATAATATCGACGAAAAATATAATTGTATGTATTTTTATATAGGCATTTCAGTTTCATTCAGTTCTACTGCCATTTAATTAACAATATTCTTAGGGAAATTGTAATTTTTCACACACACACACACATATATATATATATATATATATATATATATATAAAATTATTCTATATTTTTTTTCTCCGTAAAAGAAACTTTACTAAAATATTATTTTATAATCACAATTTCTTTTACAGATCTAATTATAATAAGTGACAAAACTACATATGTGCACAAGTGTAAGATTTAAACAGAGAAAATCGATATTGCTCAGGAACATGATACTTTCGACCGGATGTGATAATAAGCGGGTGGCATACGAAGTATCGGAAGTTACTCTCGCGCGGATCGCGAGCCGAGGCGTCGACGCTGAGCGAGAGAACAGTGCCGAATCCGGACTCCCAGGTCCGACGATCGATGCCCAGGGCGCGCTTCTATATATAGCCACCCCTGCTCTCTCTCCCTGTCTTTCTGCCTAGGCTGCATCATCGAGCCCGCCAGCAGCGGCGGCGGCGGCGGCGGCGGCGGCGGCCACCTCGCTCGCTTGCTCACTCCCTTCGTCCTCATCCTTACCCCATAGTTCGGTCGACCTCCTGTGTGCTACAGGTTCTCCCGCGGGCATAGCACCTGGCGCATCTCGCAAAACGTTATCCTCGCGTGAACAAAGACCTATTTCCATGTAGAATTATCGCGACACTCGCTTCATCTCACTGTAATCATTACGTAAACTAGAGCCAAAATCCTTAGGGTTAGAATAATTAGGAGAGTGAAAGTAGGTTTTTATATAAATATTCGAAGATTTTGAAAATACATTTGAATCTTTTACAAATTGTTTTCTTACAGAAAGATTCTTTCGAGATTTAAAAAAAAAATATATATATATATATATATATATATATATATATATATAAAAACTGCTATTTTAATTTATGTTTAAATATGGAGATATTCTAGTTTTTAGAATTATCGCTGATTTCGTTTTTCTTTTAAAACTGCGTATTTCTTTAACGTAAGAATATTCAATCGCAACAAATTATACTGGCGAAAAAAAAAACTAACTACGGGAAATAATCCACGGACTTAATCTTTTAATGCGCCAGAGAGAAAAACCGTTCTAATTCCGATAGCAAGAGCATAGAATACAATAACGCCGGTAACTATTTTCTTATAATTCTAGAATACTACGCGGAGAAAGAGAGGATACACGATAGATCGTAAAATAATTGTAAAACAAAATAATCGTGCGCAACGATGTGAAATTACAATTGCTACTTCAGCTATCGCTCGAATGGTAATTAATATAATTGATAATTATCTATAGATACTCTCGACATGATGCAATTATTATACGAGAAGCTAAAACGACAAGATATCAATATTATTTCCAATTCGTTACTAAAAACAAATGAAAATGAAAATGAATAATACATTAACGTTATTATACATGTAACAAAAGTTTTGCGTTTATTATCTCACTTACTTTCAGAATTATATTTTCAAATGAAGATACGTCGAGAGTTCTTTTACAGCCACATCTTAAATTTGAATTCGCCGTGTCGCAAATTCTCATTTATATTTTCATCCTCGGTACATGCGGCTTTCACGAAAGTCGCGAACCCGTAAAAATTGCTATTGATACGCGCCTCGGCTTTGTTTCATGGCGGAATTCGACAAAAGTCCCGAATAATCCGCCAACGGCGCGAATGGAATCAAATATTGATGCCGATATATCCAAGCCCATTTCACCGTCCTGAGACGATATTTTTGCTTTACGGATATTTTATTTGCGTTATTTTATTAAACATATATCAGTTGACTTTCATACAGAAGGCTCTATTGTCTCTCGTCATTTCCTTCCCCTCCGGCGAGCGATGAAATGAAAGCTTCGCTGTCGCAAATTCCGACGCGAATTTCGTTTCCGATTTTCATCAAAGCCATCATCGGTTGACGTGACGCGGTGCGAATGAATCTGAATTTGAACCCGTGTATTCCACGAAATATTCTAAAACAACCGATTTTTCTGCAACAGAAATCTCAAAGCGGCAACACATGCAATTATAGATATCGGAAAAGCTTAACGATACAAAGTAAAAAAAAAAAAAAAAATCCTGTCTCTGATCTATACTTCGCTGAATTTTAAGATTTCAATTTGAATACTTTTACATTGGCGAAATATCTGATATATTAAATATTTTCTATATTTAAGATTTCCCCGTCACATCTCAGAAAATTTCAGATTGACAGAGGTCGATGTCTCGACCCGTAGATACGATGACAGTACGAAATTTTTGATAGGCTTTATACTTTTTACTTTGTTAAAACGAAGCAAAGGTAGGGAAGTGCTGACAATAACGGCGACGGATGTGAAAATTTCAAAGCGGTGCTTTTTCATTCATCCGACGGCCCGGAATATATCATAGTAACCTGAACAGACGTTGCTTCGTGATGCAGCGCAAATCCATCCACCGCCTCGCGCACGCGTTTTGCACAGAAGAGAGCAACAGCGTGAGACCGGGTCAGATGCAACAGGGGCAAGTTGCAAATATATCATATAAAAGCCGTCGAGATAAAAATGTCAGTTATTATATGTCAAAAATTAAATTTGACAGAGATATCAAATGATCAAAATAACAATTAACGTAACAAATATTTTATTCAATAGCTCATTCTCCTCTCTGATTTTAAGAAAGATAAAAAGGATAAGAAAGCAAAATAAAGAAAGAAGAAGAATATTTCTTTTAGCTATTTCGTCAAATTTTTCTTATAAAATACATCAGAATAAAATGTTATTTTACTCTAATGTATTTTACAATAGAAACTTGAACGAAATAGCTAAAAGAAGAATATTCCTTCTTATTTTTATTAAAGTAATCAGAGAGAAGAACTGGCTATTGAATAAAATAAAATATTTGTTACGTTAATAACATTTTAACAAGAAAATATGTGTATATTTCAAATTAATTAAAAAATTCGTACGCGAAATAAAATATATAAATGTAAATGTTTTATTTATATTCCTTCATATTCACTTCTCTAGCTTGATTTCATTTTAAAAGCTGCATTGACATAACCGTCCTGAATGTTCCGATAAACAGTTTCAGCGGTAATTATATTTCGGCAAATATACGGACAATGCGGACGGCGGAAATAATGATAAATCCGTAATCAGCGGCGCTGAATTATTCGCGGCGCATTAAACGAGCAGTATAAGTAAATTCGTTGCTTCAAACGACATTATTCATGCACGACAAAACGGTGTGATATACCGTTGTATGTTGCTGTTGCGCGCGATTCGATGTCGATTTCCCGGATCATTAGACGTCGCTACGTTGCGGTTTTCGAGACGCTTCCAAGACGAATACCGCGTGCCGCTCGAGGCGGAGCAACCGAGACACCAATTAGTATGCCAACGCCGTTGAATCCCCGGGATAAAATTCATTATGATTGCCTGGAAACCCTATTTAGCCTTCCTTCCTCCCACACGCACACACACGCTCGAAACGTGCCAAAACATAATATTACGTATCACCAAGGTTTCCCCTATACCTAACTCTTAATGAGGAGCGAAGAAAAATTCTTAATTACCTCCGCGGAAGTTTTTCCAAACAAAGTTTTATCAGTCGTTCCTCCAGTACAAAAAGTTGAGTCGATAATTGCTAGCGGAGAAATTTGAAAGTAGCAGGAAATTTTTAGCGCTCGAAGTGGCGCTTTACATTTATGTTATATTTATGTCGCGGGTAAAGCCTATAAAGGCTGTTTCAATTGAGAATTTTCCCACTCTAAAAACGCTTTGTATTTAAATGCGTTTAATTTATTATGTTTAACCAATTCACGCAAGAGACATTTATAAAGTAAATTATTAATAAAATACATACATATTGAAGAGATAATAAATATTATGTAATTAATTAATGTTTCACATATTATTGCTTATTATACATATAGATACTATTATTCTATATTACAACACACACACACACACACACACACACACACACACACACACACACACACACACACACACACACACACACACACACACACACACACACACACACACACACACACACACACATATTAATTTATGAATATTCAACACCCTTAGTGTTAAATATTAAATGAATTCTCTCATTCTTGCTGCGATTAAACGCAAAGTGTCGCATTTGTTAAAAATCAATGTCAATCGACATAAAGATTGATTAGATGGCTGCAGCAAACAGAGGACGCAATATTTCTAATCGTGGCGAATCTCCGCAGATTTAATTGCCTACATTCGCTAATTTCACAGCCACGTGTAGCATAGTTCCCTACATCAAAGGATAGATCACGATGTTAACGTTGTAACTGTGTACACGTCAACATGGGTTTCCTGCCTTTACAACGATGTTCCCCTGTTCCCGCCTGTTTTGTAAATTGCCAAAGAATGTATCTTTCTTTGTTTTTTTACGATAGAATTATTGCATAATAAAATATATGTACAATTTTATAAAATTAATTTTCCGATTTGTGCCTAATAATTTATAAAATGGAAAAAACATAATCTATGATCTTTTAAAAGCAATTCCAAGCAACAAGTTTACATACAATTATTGTTTTTTTGAAGAGACAAATAATGTGACTGTTCGTTCAGCAATATATAGCTACTATCAATGTGCTTATTATATTATAATAAAATGATCAATCAATATAATTGGCTATTTCACCTGGAATCCTGGAATATTATTATCAGCTTTTGCACCAGAAAAGCCATCATTCTACAATCTTTTCTTTATATTTAATCGCCAAGGAGCTTCTTTTAAAATGTATTAGAAAACTTCCGAAGAGCTTCTTCAAAAAGCTAACGCTCCATAGGTATTAAAATATTGAAAGTAAAAAGGTAATTTTCTACAAGATCGATCTATTCGACAGGCGATGATGTTGCATCACTCACGCCTTTGCACGATATGTGTATTCAGATATCACGTTCTATCTAAAGCGCTTGGGAAAATGGGAAAAGACGGGGTGGCATGTGGTCAGCCACTCGTGAAACCACGGCGCCGCATACATATATATATATATATATATATATATATATATATATATATATATATGTGTATGTTTATGTACACACAGGTGCCACATGGGATACGGCCACATATCGAATGTACGCAAATATCGACGGAAAGGTTGTGCAGAACGCGTTCTCAATCCGCGTTGTTAATACGCAAGAATGCGCGTGTCAACCGAATCGTTTCGGCTATGAATGCGAATGCGAAAGCGAGTATTCATTTTGGATGATTCACGCGATCATCGCGATACATTCGACATGATTTTCATTGTTAAAATATTGCAATATTGCATTTATATAACATGCGTATTTTCACCATTCCGCACGTAATTAAGTAATTAAGTACAGCTCATTGTGACAACGGAGATTTGAAGACGCATTCAAAATTAATACCGTAGTTAAATACGATGGCAATCGTTGGCAAATCGTTTGTAAATAAATGTCACAAGTGTATTTCTAGCGATGTCATTCATCTGCGAAATAACACGATTCTCGAATATGAAAGATAACGTAATCAGATATTTCAACGTGAAAAAGTGAAAAAGTGAAAAGGCAGTCAGTCTTGTCACTAAAGGCGAATTAATGTTCCAAATAGTTAGAGTTTTTTGACTTTTGACGTCAATGAAAGTAACAAGATTCCGCGTATGAAGTGTCTTCAAACTATTATCGCTTCTCGTCACAGATAATAGAGAAGATATCTAATGAATGTTACAGGCACGAATGCGATTCCCATTGTGCCTGTTATCAACGCGGCACAACGATATATACGCAATCGATTTGCATACCAAATCACAAAGACAAATATGCAATATCAAATAAATTCGAAATAAAATGATGCCTCATAAAAATTATAAGTATAAGTAATAAATTAATGCAGAGGGAAATATTATAAAAATTAGTACATCTTTATGACTGCCTATTTAATTACCTGATGGAAGATTGATTGATGATATTACTATCGTCCACGTATTTTCGTACATTCCAATAATACCAATACCATTTCATTTTATAATTAATATAGTTTTACACTCTTGAATACACTGTGAACATTAAAATTGACACAACATGACGTTTATAACATGACCTTCAATTTTTCAAGTAATTTTTACTTTATAGAAAATTTTCTATTTTCTATTCTCTTTGAAGGTTCTGAATCCTCATCGAGGCCACGGGAATGACCTGTCCCCGATTGTATATCGGGTATATCCACAAATTGTCGTTATCGCGTGATTTAAGGTTTCCCTCGCGTCCAGATACAATCATCCGGGTGGACACCGGATCGCGACGATGAGATCGCTATCTGCGAATGGAGATCTGCGTGCAGATCCTTCTAGAGTTACTGGAGTGATCAAGAGAAATTACATGCGCATGTTCAAAGGCTCTAGGCCGCGGAGGAAACGGAGATTCAAATCAGCAAGGAAACAACTCTAAGCTCTAGTGCCGTATTCTTAAGGCGTTACCGGAAACCTCGAAGGCATTAGGAACGCGAACGAGTAAGGCGTTCCCTAACTGGGGGGAGAAAGAAAGGATCGATATCGAGTTTTTTTTTTATTAATTTTAATAATTATACTGTGTTATACTCGAGACTGTAGGTAGAATATGGATCCAAGTTACATTTACCCTCATTTTCCATTCACTTTAAAACTCTCCACTTTCCAATAAGTAAAAGAATTGAATTCAGGATTTCACGGATTATGAATTCATTATTTTCACACGCGTTTTCTACTCGAAATTTTCTTATCACCTTTTTAGGTGCAATATTTTCAGAAAAATTAATTTTAAGCTTCTTGCTCTTGTCGTTATGCTTCATATAAAAATGTAAAAAAGAAAATAATAAAATATGAAACAAACAATTTTTACATCAATACATCAATATATAAACTTTTCTAAATAAAATCACACGCATAACTGTGTAAACAATATAAAATTTTCCCTCTTGAGAACTTTCTTCAAATCCAAATTTACTTTTATATTTCCTCCAATATCTCCTGCCAAAGTCGAAATTTTACATTCCCAAATTCTCGAACTCTTATTAAGAAAATAATAGAAATATTCTCGTCCTTTCCTTTGATCGATCTCGTTTGAATTTTTTAGAAAGGATAAACATAAAATTAATATCGAGAGTGCCGCAAGGAGAGGTTTCATTTGCAAGTCATAATTTCCCAAAGTAAATATTAGAAAATTCAATGCCTCTTTATTTTCATGTGCTAGAAACTAAGTTGACATAAGAACCACTAAGCAACCCTTGCGGCTTTCGCGTGCACGCGTGCAACCCTCTTGGTTGACTCGAACGCGATCGCGCGTGTACCAATCGTGTGTATTTCTAAGACTTCCGCAAACGACGGTGAGATAAACATGAAAATCCACCATTGGTTCCGCGATAGTAACGACGTCGGGCGAACGATTCTTTATTTGGCCGACTTTATGCGAGAAATACGTATCCATACCGATACTCGTTCCCTCGCATTACGACATATTTTGGCAAACGTCGAGCGTTTTATTATTAACCGTTTCTCGGTTTACACAGATAAAATACGGACTGTATATTTAGGTCATATCCGACAGAGAATATTTGTTCTTTAAAACGAAGCAGGAGTTATATACGTACTGTGATCGCTTTGCCAGACGGAAATGTACGCATCGCAAATATCCGAAGCCCGACTATAAACATGTGCTTTATGCATTTCTGCAAATAAGATATCGCATTTGTATGTATCAATGTATGTATATATTATGAGTTAGCTTAATAGTTTGCATTCCGTTAATAATTCCAAGACAAACATTATAATGTACCATTATTCCATAATAACTGCATATCAAACATTTCACGCGTTTCAAACGCACGCTCGTCGCGTTCGCGTCGAGCTTTTAAATATCTCACCGAATCGCCGAATTTTTCCCGTGAGTGTCCCGCCAGTGTCAGTGCTATTTAATCGTATCTCGAAAATGATGGGTCAGACAAAGAGTGTAGCAATAATACGCGTTGCCCGCATTGAAAACCGACAGACCGATTCTCTCTCGCGACGCGTGAGTGGTTTGATGAAACCATGTAACGAATCGTAAGACGTAATCGCGGATAATCGTCAGACGTGTAGGAAGACCTATTTTTGTAAACAGCAGTCAACACGCGAGCCATAGAATTGTATCTGTATGCGACGAATCAAAGTGGCATGCAGATTCCTTCCTTTAGACTTAATATTATCTTAATTTTTCTGCGAGAGTTAAACTGAAATAATTCTTGATTAAATTAATTAGAAAAATTTTTATTATATAAATAAATTTATTAGCTGTAAAAATTGCTTTTTACTTGTTTCATTCACGAGCCGTGCAACATTTTTCAGATTTTAAAAGATAACTTTATTGTATGTATTTCATTGTAATACGAAGAGATTTGAAGTCATAAAGAATGTTCGATAATTTGTGAAGCTTGTAATATTCGACGAATATTCGAAAAAGAGAATGTGTCCACCTTTAAAGCAGTGACAAATATATTCATAAATAAGTTAACATCGTACCTTTGACAGTCTCAAACGCGTTCGTTTTGTGACTATCGCGATGAGTTTCCACGTCAAAACACGTTTTTCGTGAATATTATTGCTGTCAATATTTGGATTTTCAATATTTTAAAGCTGACGTTGTGAGGTATTCCACCCATATTCACATCAATACTCTTTTTGAAATTAGATTTTAATGTTGCAAATTTCTGTCTCAATTTCGTTATATGATTCTTTTAATACAAAAATTGTATGTAACATAATCAACGTAATTGCGAAGAACAGAACGCTAGATACATTTTTATAAAAAAAAATTTTTTTACAAATGAACAAAAACATATTAAATATTCTATATCCAAAAACATATTAAATATTCTAATAATTAATTGTCTAATAATTAATTGTATACCATATCCAGAAAAGGAAGAAGACAAAGAGAAAGAAAGAGAGAAAAAGCAAAGAAGAAAAATTGGAATCTTTAAATTAAGAAATTTTTAACTATTTAAAGTCCCAAGATAAAATTCCAAGTAAAATTTTTCTACAATTTATGCGAAGTTAACAAATTAATTATATCATATAAAATTTAACAAGATTTTTATGAAATACTTAATTAAGCAATTTTAATTAGAAAGTAACTTACATCTTCATGCACCTCGTCATATTACATTAACACAGCAGATTTTGCAAAGATTGCTTTTACAAATTGTCCCTTGTTTTGTGGAAGCGATTCTAATAACTAAGCTCTTATAGTTTCCAGCTAATAGCTCGCCCATAAGCGAACAGGATCTATGCTCAAAAAGTAAGAAACGGTGAAGCGGTCAATAACAAGAAGCGGCGTGAAATAAGGCCATCACGAATAATGAATGATAATGTCAGTCACAAGAATGATGATACAAAGAACAATTTTGAATATGACGGATAATTAGGCAAGATTTGTCGATTATAATTCATCATGCGGTAACCGTATAATTATCTGACTCTTACCGCAAAACTTTACTGCAAAATATGTTACTGCCGCTTGTTTTATCAAAGATTAATATATCAAACCAATATCGTAGAAAATATTTATCGTAAAGCAGCTTAAAACGAGATTTTATTTAAAACTGGATTTACAAAGTGTATAAAATGAGTAAAGCTGTTTATCCGCAGCTTTAATTAGGAAAAATCGAAGGTAATTAAAGCTTAACTTAAGAAGAAGTTGATATAAATTGTGATTCTTAAGGATAATTATCTCTCAAAGAAAAAAAAGTTGAAAAAAAAGTTGAAAAAAAAGTTCCCGTGATATCTGAAATGCGGGTAAGTAAACCCACGCGAAAAGCTGCACTTTCAACAGTCAATTCATTTACGCCAGGGAATATTGAGGAGTTAGTAGTTTCGATCATGGTAATTAGTAATTCCCTAATTAAATTCCGCAGGAAAACACGAAAATGTTCAAACACGCTCGGACGCGCATAGCATAATATATATTCTTGTTAATTTCTTAATTTCTTAATTGTTTAGAGGAATATTCTTGTACTGTCATTTTGTATTTATACCTAAATTATATATATTTTGTATTTATATCTAAATCTTAAATATTTTTCAAAATGATTAACTCATTTTCAAAATTTTATTAAATTAAAAATATTAATCGTTTCATTATAATTTTCATTATAAGAGAAATAAATTTTTATTACAAATATAATAACTGTACACCTGTAATTCCTATCAATCCTGCGAGAAGATTAAGATAAATTTCCAAATTAAAACATACGTTATTATAGATAAAAGTATTCACAAAATAAAAATGAATTAATTAGTAAAATTTTTGAATTTAATACGGAATTTTATATGGATATCAAGGAAACAATTTCTTTTTTAATAAAATTAAAATTATAATTCTTTTATAAAATTAAAAATTAATGCATATTGTGTATACACATTATGTAGAATATTTAATAATCTTTTTTTAATTCAGTTTTAATTATCAGCTATTAAAATTCAGAATATTAATAAAATAAAGATAATTCTAATTCTCAAAAAAAAAAAATAATAATTATTATTATTATTATTAAAATAACGAAACGTTTTGTATATTTATTTTCGAATAATATTCACACGAGTATAATAAAAGGATAATTAGTAACTAAAATAATTGAATGCATCAAAATGCAGATTTGAGATTTGAAATAAAGTGGAATTGGATACGACAGTTACGAATAAATGGCATTTTTTAAAAATTACTGGGTTCTTGTTTTGCTTCTTGAGACAATAAGTTTAGTTATGCAGGTTTCCACTGGTGTTTCGAAAGTCTTCTCTCACATGAGTTCTCGAAATCGATTCTCACGGAAGCTCGTAAGTTGTTTGCGAATCGGAGTCAACAAAAGCAGCTATTCCCGAGTAACATTGTTCAATCGAAAGAATTTCGCTTTCAAACTAATGCACACCTCCGTAATTACCAGACTTTCCGAAACACAAGAGCAGCCGAAAGGACGCAATTCTCCGGCAGCAAAAGTCGAACGAGCACAAACGCAATGATGCTTGATGAAGAAGAAAATAAATATCGAAAAGAAACTTAAACCTTCGCTGTATAATTGCGTAACTTTACGTGGAAACATCAAATCTTCTACCAATCTCTGCATATTTTTAGAAGACTCTTGCACAGAATAGTTCATTTTAATACTATACTAATTATACAATTTGCAATTTGCATTTTAAATATGGATAGTTTCAGAATAACCTACCTTCGGAGAGAAATAACGTAACTTTTACAACCAAGAATCGGATATTAAATAAAAAATCAGATAAACATGATGATGAAACATTTCTATACTATATCAATATATTTATATATTGATTTATGTACGCATATGGAGAAATATATGGAGAAATAATTAATAATGAAGTAAATATTTCATTTAGCAATAAAATAAATAAAATACCTTATTATTTTTATTAGAAAATTTACTATTTATTAATATTTAATTGAAGTTCTTTAATCTTTCTTCGCAAGTAATTATAACAATGAAATATTAATTAAAAATGTCTGCTAAGGGAAAGCAGAGATTTTCATCTTAAAAGCCTTTGGAAAGCTTATCGTTTTTCTCTCACATTTTCACATATTTTTTGGTCCCTTGTATTGTCGGAAACAAAAGAACTACGTGTTCTCGACAATATAGCTTTAGATGTTTTAAATTCGAAGACTTAATCGATTGATCGATCAAATCAAGGGAAGGTAGAAACCAAGAAGATATTATCCGCTCGCGATTGATGCCAGCTTTTCGCAATTGCTGAAGTTCACTTCAGCAAAGGAACTCTCTTCCATCGTAGAAGATTAATCGCAACGAGCAACGTGGCCGTCGGGAAGGTGAGCAACCTGAAGATTGAAACGTTTCACGATCTGTGCGCGATAACGAACCCCCGAGATTTGCCCCCCTTGTATCTTTATACAATAGAAGAAACCGTGGAAGCCGTGGTAATGTCGCCAAAACGGCGCGTGAATGGATCGCTAGATGGCTTAAAATGGAACGCCGCCGCGACGCAGTTCGACGCGTATCGAAAATCTCCCCTCGCGGGAGCGTCGTGTCCTCACTTACCTTCCACTGTCCGCTCGTCAAACCCACCGACGCCGTGAGGAGGTAGAGAAGAGATACATCCGTCAGCTGGTCGTCATACTAAACGCCCGTCGACGATCGGCACCAGAGCACCGTGATCAACTACCGTGGCACACTCACTGACTCGACCGCGCATCGCGACATGTCATCGTCGGCGATATCTCGGCACATACGAATTTCTCTCCCTTTCCCTCCCGCCGGCGTGAGAATATCACCGGTGATGAAAAAAAGCACACGCGCGCGCGCGCGCACGCAAGACGGAGCCGAGGAGAAAAACGTAAACGCGGGGGCTCTCCCGAAACGCGTCGCAAGAATGATCGCGAACACCGTCGCGCGCGGGATGCCCTTTAAAAAATATAAATAAGTAAATGTAACGCGCTCGAGGGGATTAATGACGGGGAGAGTCGCGGACGCGCGCGCGTTTACACACGCGGTGAAAAAAAGATACCTACTAAGATAATTCTACGCGGCTACACGGCGTCGCGCCTTCAAGCGCGCTCGCTCCACGGTCGCTACACTAACTGCCGCGACTAGACTTGAATTTAGAGTCAGCGGCCAATCAGCATTCGGCGCGCCGCCGTCTGCGCATGCGCACCATTACTCGCGGTTCGACTACTACGCAGGTATGCCGTTGTCGCCAACGGTATACGCGCGTTACTTCGTTTTGTTGAAAAAAATGAAATTCCTCGCGTGCGATAATATTTTTATAATTTTTTTTATTAAATATCTTTTAATTGATGCATTTAACTCCAAATGCGAAACAGAAATATCATGTAGAAGTTCGTGATACTTGATAAATGTTCTATATATAATTAAATATAATTATATATATATATATATATATATGCACAACACACACACACACACACACACACACACACACACACACACATATATTTGTATATAAGAGTACATATAAAATATGTCCATATAAAAATATGTCTACATAAAAATATAATTATATGTGAAATAGTGATATGTGATTGATGACAATTATATGTGATTATATATAAATATATGTAACTATATGTAATTACATATTTTTATATATAGACATATATATATATTTATATTTATATTTATATTTTTACAATTATACATTTTTTATCATTTTTAGTACTAGATAAGGAGATTCTTTTTTTTTTTAATTACCGCTGAAGTTAATTTTTTAGTGATACTTGGAGTCGCGTATAATTAATTTATTGTTTCATTATTTCATCTTAAACAAAAAAATCATAAGGTTTTTACAATAATAATTCTTAGACAGCGCAAAACAATCGAAGTTCTGGATGTATTTAGGATGTCTTAAAATATTTTTCTTACAAAGATTTCTAGGACATCTTGTGTTATTTAGATTGTCAGAATTTTTATAAGATAATTCGATATCATTTTAATCGAGTTCATTTTGGAATTAAGTTGTTATTAAGTATAACATACTAGCCGAAATAATTTTGTAAGGTTAGCATATTCTAATTAAATTCAATGCATGTATTAGAATAAATAGCTAAGAAAAAGAATGTCTTCAGAGAAATATATGTAGAACAAATCTTCTAGAATATGATAAATATTCACATATAAATTATTGATTCAATTATGATGATCAAATGTTTGAAATTATATTCTTTAGTAGCTGTAGAATCTGGAAAATAAAAATGAAAAATTTCTCATTTAAAAAAATGATCTTTAGTGAGTAATATCAGAATATAAAATTAATTTTATTCTTCATAATTTTTAAAGATTATTTTACAAATTGAGAATAATATTTAAATTTCTGCATTGACTATTTTGAGAGGAGGGATCTCTCGATCTTCTTCTCTTTTTCTTTTCATTTTTAATATACTACAATTTTTTATGTATATCAGTATAAAGATATATATATCTTTATACTCATATATATATATATATATATATATATATATATATATATTTATACTAATTCTATTATAATTATAAAATTATGTAAAAATTATAACAAAGATACTATCAGAGAAAAAGAGAACAAATCTGAAATGAGAGATGATGAAATAAGTCAAACTTTCTCTCGTAAGGCAGGTTTAATATAGATATTAAAACATACTTTTAGCGCCATCTCTTAGATCGCATCCAATTTTCTCTAGAGATTATCAGAGGGGATACTAAAAAAACCAACACGTATATTTATTAAGTTATCACAAAGTTTATTTTATATAAAACATGTTACACATATAAAAAATTCAAAAAAAAACTTAATCTGTTATAAAATTTAAAATTGCTTTCTTTCATTCTTCTCTCTTTATTCAATCAAACTGGCATAAAAAAGAGAAAAAGGACGCGTGTTAAAAAGGACTACAACTTTTATTATACAAAATGTCGATCGTTTGTACAAAAAGGTGTATTTTTATATACTACATCGCTTATAGTGAATCCAACTTGAACTCCAGGATACGGATGACTAAACTGGAATAAAATAGCGTGATGCTTTATAATAAGGAACATACGAATACGCAATTAGCATTCAAACTCTGATTCACTTAAAAGCGATGGTAGCTTCACATGCCTATATTCTGTCCTACAATCACATACTCCATCCAAATAGGAGTATAACAATAATTTTCAACATGCAATTTATTACTTTGCACCTCGTATACACGTATTAACTAATAATCGTCACATATATTATGCGCATCGTTATCTTGCTAAAAAAGAGAAGGAAAAGAATTAGATCAACGTGGCACTTTCTCATAGAGTCTTTACACTCTCACAGAGAAGATCGGCAAAAGTAGGAAACGTGAGAAAATACGGAAGTACGAGGAAATTTGAAAGCAGATACGAGACGAGAGATGACGTTAAAATCTTTTTAAGACTCTTTTTAAGACTTATTTGACTCGTAACGAGATTAAAAGAAAATAAAAATATTTTGCAAAACGTATCTTTACATTCTTCATGAGCCTTTCAGACTAAATTGGGAATCTATTATAAAATACAAATTACTATTACCACCGGTCTGTCAAGAAAAGATAATATTTTCAAAAACATAATCCTCTATAAATATTTATCACAAATTTAATAAATTCACTATTATTGTAAATATTTTTTTCTTTCATAATACATAATTTTCGCAAGTTGGTCATCAAATTGCTACTGTATTTATTAATAAATGACAATTGAATTATACTTGATAGACCGGCTGTCAATTCACTTCGCACGGACGAGCGTTCGTTGTTCAGCAAAACAATAACATGCCCGAACGTGACCGTTTCAAAATCAACTAATATATTATAACACGAAGAAACATCATGAAAGACCCCAATCTTACGCTTATCATCCCACCACCGTTTTGCATTTGTACTTTTACGATCCCGCGCGCGTTGCGGCAATCAATTCGCGGCGAACTGACACAAAAAAATGACATAACTGACAAGACAAATCGTAAAATCGCCATCATTGTTATCATCGTTATTGTGTCCGTCCGCGAAAAATCGTAAACACCTAAGGAATTAAGCTAAATCGCATTAGGGTTACGAAGAGGTTTGAGCTGCCAGCATTTCCTCCTGCTGTATCCTTCTCCGATAATTATCCAATGTAACTTGTATAGTCTTCTCAGAGTAACGGCAGTTTTCGGCACCGCAGGTACATGTGAAGGACTTGCACTTTATTATCCAGAATTTCTCGCCGTAATCAAAGCTAAGGGCAAACAGATCCATATTGATCTTTCGTGTGATATTAGCGAAATAACGTGACGTGAAAAACGAAATGAGATTGTAACGAATATTCTTAAAAATATACCATCACCTTAATCCATTGTGCATTGTTATCAGATATGAAAGTATAATAAAATTTATGCCTTTGTTAGAAATAGCGTAAATAAAAAACTCAATTTTTAAATTTTAAAATTATAGATAAAATTACAGAAAAAAAAAAGAAAAAATAATTTCTTGTGATTCTTGTGTTTTAAATCTTCAAAAATAAATAATATGATGAATAAAAAAAATAGTGTAATCCATTAAAAGATTATGACAATTATTTAAATATAACTGTTAAATATCTTTATTTAATAAATGTAACATTTTATCAGTTTACATTTAAAAGAAAAGAAACTAAATTTATTATATTAAAATATATTATTTAAAATATATATATTTGAGTCACGACACACACATATTTAAGAAATATAGAGTAACGAAGGTGAAAAGAAAACTACAACTACGTGCTAATGATCAGAAAAAAAACAAACATTAAACAATTTATTAAAAAAAAAAATCGCTGTGCAACAACGTATTTTTGTTAGTTAGTTTAGAAGCTCAATGAGAGTGTCTCAGTGATTTCCCGCATCTCAATGACTTCAACCGCTTTTTAACATACCCGAGCTCTTCATCTGCCTCGATGTCGCGATTAGCGAAGAATGCTATCCTTGGAAAATGTAAATCCTGATGTTCGACGAACACTCGTACTGGCAACAGATTCGGCGCACATGAATGATTAATGAACCGAGCAAGATTTCCATAACGTCTCGCATCTATACAGTATGTTTCTCCATCCTGCACACAAAATTAAATTTTCTTATATATAAGAATACTATAATTAATAAGAATATTTTATATACTAGAATAAAACAAGTTATAAATTTAATAAACTAAATAAATAAAAAATATTCAAAATATTATAAATATTTAGGAAATATAAATATATAAACAAGAAAATGAAAAAAAAGTAAGAAAAAATTATTAAAAAAAGAATAATTGAAAATAATATAAGATAATTCAAAATAATCTCATTTTCGGAAGTTTTTAAAAAAGTTTTCAAAATCTTTAAATAATCTAATTTTTGTCATCCTGTATGTAAGGAATTTTGAATACAAAAAAAAAATCTATGATAAAAACAAGAGAAATTCCAAACTAAACTGAATGATAAATCATGACACATCTCTTGAAAAATGAAAAACAATCACAAATTTAAAAATACAGAAATAATATGCAGAAATTGAAAGCAAAATTATATTTTTCGCTTCTTAGCTAAAGTAAAAAATAAATAACTCACTCTATTGTCCAAATCGAACAAATAGGAATCATCCTCCCGATGGTCAGCTTCGGAATCCGAGATTATCTCGCCAACATATTCGCAAACATAGGTGCCTTTAGGAATATGTCGAAGTGTTCGGAGACCCCAGCCTTTGCCTTCTGTACGAAACAATTGGAACCGCTGTGTCAAACCGTGCTGGATTACTCGATTGTTACACGTAATACGGTTACAATCACAGGCTGGGTTACACTCAAACAACATTGGTGGATCTATAATAGAAATATTATTTAAGACACTAATTTTAAAGAACTTTTATAAAATAAATACATGTGCCGCAACTTAAATTAATCTATGATCTATTGAAATGATCTAAAGAATTTTTTGCTCGAATTCTTTCTCTCTCCTCCTCCCTCTCTCTATATTTTATACATAAAAAATTTTTAAACGCTAAAATCTAAATACCTGCATAATTGAATTCTGGTATAAGCTTTCCTTCCTCATCATACCAACATCGCAGACTTATATTTCCACATAAGCATTTTTCGGAACTGCAATTATCTTCACATCGACAAGATTGTAGCGATGTAATCGTACGGTCGACATTAATGTTGCTTGTAAAGCAATTTTCCGTTACATAAAGAAAATCTGTTGGTTTATCTTCAGAATCATAT